>NC_091300.1:23369158-23656658 GCF_038502225.1 Cherax quadricarinatus | reverse complement strand
GATTGGCTTAAAAATATCATTGCTGATTCATTCTATACGTTTAGTCCGAGTAAGTGCAAATTTAAAACTTTACTGAAATACTAGTTTAAAAACTTGGAAACGTTGGAATCACTGCTTGAGAATGCCTTTTCTGGGTGGCTTCAAACTCTTACCATTGGTGGGCTTTATTAAAACACAGCTTGTCACTTTGAGCTGTGTAAATTTCATTTTGCTAATTTCATTAAACAAATTGTTTCCCGTGTAATAGTTTATAATTTAATGTTTTGTGATTTTGGTGTTCATGTACCACCATTGTTTGTTAATACTTATTACTTAAGTTACTGTGGAAAATTGCATTTATCTGGATGTAACTCATAATGTACATACCAGTAAATGGTAACACAGATAATTATTATTTATCAAAGTTCCTTAGACAAGTAGGAATTTGGGACACCTAGGTCGCAAAAATGTCCCTCTTCGATACCTACAACTGTCATATCCACAAGTTGCTCTAGACCTATTAATTACAAATGAAATATGCATCGCCGAGAATTCTGGTAAATATATAAATTTGTGGACTGTATATTAAAATTAATAAATGATTATCTATACACATTTATATAGCAGAAGAATATATCTTAATATCACTCACCAATTTGACTGGAGATTAATGTGTATCATACTCAGAAAACCTCACTGTCTATTCATGAAAATAACACTTGCCAGAGTTACAACATAACAGACTTATCTTAGGTTCTTGGAACTGTCTTGTCCAGTCGCCTGATATCTCAAGTTATGTAGGAATGCACATCCAACAATTTCGGCTCCTATTTGAGAGGTGTCAGCCCAATTTTACCTCTAGAGCACGAAAATTCTTCCCATTATTCACTAACGTTTATGTTGACCAGTTCAAACATGGCGAGTCTCTTCTGCGCAGGCGCAGAATTTCCCATTTTTATAACATAAATTTTATTAAATACAATGTATTACACTAATTTACATAAAAAATACACTGTATTTTTTCTGGAAAATACATTATTTTTCACACTGCGGTCGGCCGGAGTTCGTTGCTAAACGACTCAAATTACTCCTTCCTTTAGGAGACGATTCCAGCCGGTTCTGACTTGAGTGGCTGTTCTCCTAGTAGGTCTTACTACGATTTCATCTTCCGGCATCACTTGGTCAGCGTTATCTTCAATATCATTCGTGTCACTTTCCCTCAGATTTTCATTTACGTTTGATTGAATACCATTTAATTCCAAGGGAATCAATTTATTAATTGTGCGTAAACTTTCCTGGCCACGACACAACACTGACATTCCTGACAACACCTTGTGCATCTGGGTACAATGTCAATACTTTGCCGAGAGGCCACAATGTTCGATGTTGTTCAGTATCAATCAACACAATGTCACCTGGTTGAATGTTCTGTCGATTTACTGCCTCTGTCGCACCATAAAAGTGTTCATGTAGTGTAAGAAGATATTCCTTATGCCACACATTAGACCAATGATCAATTACTTTATTTAACATTTTAAATTTATCACACAACACTGCCGCATCATTGTAATCTTCATCACTTTCTTCCAGATTATCTCTATAGATAGGGGCAGCTTCCAATTTCCTTCCACATATTAGGTGAGAAGGTGTTAATACATCTGCATCAGGTGTATCACTCATGTACGAGAGAGGCCTATTATTTATCCGATTCTCCACCTCCACTAACGCTGCACGGAATTCTTCCAAATTAATTTTCTTCCGGTGTAGTACTTTACGGAGACACCTCTTCACTGTACCTATCAGTCTTTCGTACAGCACCCTCTGCCAAGGGGCTCTAGGAGTAATAAATTTCCAGGTACACCCTCGCTGGGTTAATAGAGATTGAACATCGTTACTATTATTTAACTCTATCAAATGTTGAGCACCTGCTACAAAATTTGTGGCATTATCCGAAATCATCAATCTCGGACAGGATCTCCTAGCTGCAAATTTTCGAAACAGCTGTATAAACTGTTCTGCAGACAAGTCATGTGCCACTTCTAAATGAACTGCCCTAGTAGCAGTACAGGTGAACAAACAAACATACACTTTCAGTGGAACACCATTTGACGTACCTGTTAAAATTATTGGACCACTATAGTCTACACCTGTTACATCAAATGGTTTCACTAATTGTACACGCTTCTTTGGCAATGGTGGAGGACCTGGGTACATATTGGATGTGGCATCCACACGGCGACATATTACACAAGATTTAATCACCCTTTTTACACTTTGCCGTCCTTGTGGAATCCAGAAAGTTTCCGTAATACAATTTAAGGTATCTTGTACCCCACCATGCATTACATTTTTATGGGCATTTAGAACAATTAAATTTGTTAGATGATGAGTTTTGGGCAGTAAGATAGGGTGTTAAGCATAATCACCCAGTTCAGCATTTTGAAACCTACCTCTGCACCTAATTACATTGTTCTCTAAATACAGCCCCAATTTCTTTATTATGGAACCTTTCACAGTTTTTCTTTCCATCATCAATTTAATCTCAGACATTGTTCACATCACTTTTGGGCCATGCGGACAGGCTGCGCAGTAGCTCCTGACTCTGTTGGTTTCTGCGCTGTTTTCCTCAGTGCACTCACAATGGCGGAAGGTGCACGTAGGCGAGTCAACACCGTCTGCTTTCAATTAGTGACAGGCTCGCTCACCAATCAGAATACTCATCTGTTGCTTACAGCGATACTCCGAGATACATATGGTATCAATAATGAAGATCTTTATGGTGTCTCTTTGAACGGCAATTCGAGGCTTTTTGTCAAATTCAGGCAAAATAGTACTTACGAAAACATGGTTGCCAGGTATCAGGATGTGATCAAGACCGTTAATCCTGGTGTCACTGTTCGACTACACGACGTCTCCCGATTTTATACCTGGATCAAAGTACGAAACGTTCCTTTTGAGGCGGACGAAAGTGATTTGAGGAATGTTTTGCACGCTATGGCACGGTTCATATGGCAACTGGGATGGTGGCGTGATGGTCCTCTAGTTGGTATGCCAGAGGGGTCTTTCTCCTTGAAAATGTCCCTCAAGCACCCTATTCCGTCGTATGTGGTTATGGAGGACTTTCATATGCAAGTATATGTTACATACTCAGGCCAAAGGCGTATGTGTAGGCTTTGTGGGTTGTATGACCATATGGCGGCACAATGCCCTACAAGACGTGGTAAAACGACGGAAGTAAGGCGGATTGATGTTACAACGGAGCAGTGGTCATATGCTGCTGCTACGGAACAACATACATTGGCTAGTAAACCGTGGAGTGAGGAGGTAGAGGGTGTCTAACTCTCCCTGGTGCAGTGGAGGACGTGGGCGTGGTATCGGCGACAACAGAGCAAGACTTCGTTCATGCTCAGGATGACAAGAAGCTCTGAACGTTTTGTTGGATGCTTCCACATCTGAGGGGATTCAAGGTGGTTTAGAGGATGTAAGTGTACAGGAGAAGGACTGAGCATCCACCAGGCATATTGCTGAAC
Source organism: Cherax quadricarinatus (assembly GCF_038502225.1). Lineage (NCBI taxonomy): Eukaryota > Metazoa > Arthropoda > Malacostraca > Decapoda > Parastacidae > Cherax > Cherax quadricarinatus. The sequence goes on along the minus strand of NC_091300.1, from coordinate 23,653,149 downwards.
ATCAGGTTGTGGTCATGGAGGTTCATAGAAACAACAGTTCTGAGGATGAGATGGATACTGGCCGCAGTTCTCGTAAGAGAGCGGCGGTGATACCTGACTGTGAAGATGTTTTAACACCAGGGCAAAGGTCGGGGAACAAAGCATGGTGCGACGAGACCCGTAGAGACACTGGCAAATCTAAATGTCTTCAGCATGTCAAAGAGAACGACACAGGGGGAGTGGGGGAAGAAGTGGAGATATACGTAAGGGAACCAAGATTGTTAAGGTATCCAAGGGTAAACCTCCAATGAAACATTCAAGTGTCTTACTTTAAATATAAATGGGTTACGATCTGTTGAAAAACGTAAGAGTTTGGAGGTTTTGTTAAAAAATCATGTACCGGATGTCGTGTTCTTACAAGAACACAATTTTAAATCTTGAGGTGAATTGCTGATTCCTGAATATATCTTGTACATGGGCTGCTCTAATAGACTGAAAGGTGGTGTAGCTGTGTTAAAGAGGCTAGCCCGTTTTTTTTGCGAACATATGAGGTAGGAGACGAGGGGAGGGAGGTTAGGGTGGATGGGGTTTGGGGTGGGGTACAGGTGGCCTTCCTGGGTGTATAGAGACCGGCGGAAGGTGACATGCATATAAAAAATACGTTTTTTAGGGACGTGTTGGTGTACCATTTAAGATCGCTGCCAGTCGTCACGATTATTGGGGGTGATTGGAATTGCATTGATTGTCGCAAGGATGTCGAACCTAGAGGGAGAGGGTTTTTTTCAGGATATTTAGGAGATCTATTGCGGAGTGTTAATGTTACGGATGTGGGGGGGGGGATGAGGTGGGTGGGGTCATGCATACGTTCATTAGAAGGGAGTATGCGGCAAGACTGGATCGCATATACGTTTTCAGAGGTGTCAGCGTCAGAAGTGTACGTGTGTTAAATGTGAGCTTTTCCGATCACAGAGGTGTTATGGCGGATGTTGACTGGGTAGGATTACCGAGGCGTTTCAGAGGTTTCTGGAAATTGAATGTGGGATTAATGCATAAAAGAGGTGTGAGGGAAGCTTTTGCAAGTGCTTGGAGGGGATGGTGGGCTGAATGTTGGGTGGGGGTTGATATAGTTGAATGGTGGGATACTGTCTGTAAAGTGAAGGCAGGGCCGGATTAAGAAGTCTCCGGGCCCTAGGCTATTCAGATTGGCGGGGCCCCTTTGAGTTACGGGTAAGCGAAGTGACCCCTTCCAGCTTGGGGGTCGGTATGACCCTGTTTAAGGTCTAATTAAATACATTCTGGCTATTTAAATTAAATTTAATAGGGAAAGTACATCAAGACAACCAAAACCATTTACCAACAGCCATTATAACTATCTTGTTAAATCATGCATTTTAAAGAGAATAAACTCAAGACAACATAGTATTACTAGATAACGTGTAATTACTACAGAAAATTGGAGAAGAATATCCCATACTCACCCATTAGTGGGAAAACACAGCTGTTCTGATGTAAACAAAGGCGTGTTGAGTGTTGCCATCTATGGTTAGGTTTATTTATTTTTATTTTATTTTATTTCATTATTTTTGTTTTGATTAATTTTTAAAAATCAGTTTTACTCTCCAAACACTTGAACGTTTTAGGTAGGGACCCCTTTGCACTTGCACTATGTGTGCAGTCTTGGATGAGCCCCTGAACCCTTTGGATAGTGGGGCCCCCAAATGCGTGGGGCCCTAGGCAAATTCAAATTCAAATTCAAAATTCAAAGTTTATTCTCTATAAAGATTACAATGTTGAATTTACAGAATTTGGTTGTTGTGTGGTTTACATGTAGTTAAATAATGATTACAGAGTACCACTAGAACGCCTAGCATGGCTAGGCATTTCGGGCAGACTTAGTTTAATTCTTTATTTTAAAATATTACAAATTATGAGGTAAGTTGGTATTATGGCTAAGTGACTAAATACTAGTTTGTGAGTTTAGCAATGTGAATGCTTTTGTTTTGGCACAGTACATAGTTTCAGAATTGGAGTATCATAGGATTCATTATTTTAAGATTGAGATTAATATTTCTGTTTATGGTCAAATGGGTGAGTGAAAGTGTGAACCACCAGGTGGTATTCGTGTAGTTAGTTGATGGGGTTTATCAGGGAGATGTTTTCTAATGGTAGTTTTGAAGGTGACGAATGTGTCTGCAGTTCTAGAGTTCTCAGGTAGGGTGTTCCAGATTTTAGGGCCTTTGACATACATTGAATTTTTGTAAAGGTTAAGTCGGACACGGGGAATGTCGTAGAGATGTTTGTGTCTGGTGTTATGCCTGTGGGTTCTGTCACAACTATCAAAAAAGCATTTTAGGTCAAGGTTGATATTGAAGTTTAAGGTCCTGTAGATGTAGATTGCACAGTAGTAAGTGTGGATGTACTGAACAGGGAGTAAATTTAGATCTATGAAGAGTGGGGGGGGTGTGTTGCCAGGGATGGGATTTAGTGATTATTCTTACTGCAGCTTTTTGTTGGGTTATTATTGGCTTTAGGTGTGTTGCTGCAGTTGATCCCCAAGCACAAATAGCATAGGTGAGGTATGGATAAATAAGTGAGTGGTATAGTGTGAGAAGGGCATTTTGCGGTACGTAGTATCGTATCTTGGAGAGGATCCCAACCGTTTTGGATACTTTTTTGGTTATGTGTTGGATATGGGTGCTGAAATTCAGGTTTTGTCAAGGTATAGGCCTAGGAATTTGCCCTCATTATGTCTGGTAATTAGTGTTGTCGATCTTAATGTTAATTTGTGCATCTCCTGCTCTGCTACTACCAAACATAATATAGTAGGTTTTGTCAGTGTTAAGCGTAAGTTTATTGGCTGTCATCCAAGTCGATATTTTGATCAGCTCCTCGTTAACAATGGTGTTGAGGGTGGCAAGATTAGGGTGAGAGATGACATAAGTCGTGTCGTCAGCAAAGAGAATGGGTTTCAGGTGTTGGGATACGTTTGGAAAATCATTGATGTATATGAGGAAGAGCAGGGGACCAAGGACACTTCCTTGCGGAACTCCAGTATCAAGTGGCCGTGTTGTTGATGCTGTGTCTTTAATGGTAACATACTGATACCTATTAGTAAGGTAAGATTTGAAATAAGCAAGCGTATGGCCTCTTATATCATAATGGTCAAGTTTGTGGAGTAGGATGTCGTGGTCTACTGTGTCAAAAGCTTTTCTTAGGTCAATGAAAATTCCTAGTGGATATTCCTTATTTTCCAATGCTGTGTAAAGCAGATCTAGCATTTTTATGATTGCATCATTAGTGCTTTTATTTTTCCTAAATCCAAATTGGCAGGGGTTGAGTATGTTTTGTGCTGTTATAAATGAATATAGTCTCCTGTGCACGAGTTTCTCAAAGATTTTGGATAGCAATGGTAAGTTTGATATTGGCCTGTAGTTGTTTAAGTCTGTAGGGTCACCACCTTTATGTATTGGTGTTGCCTAGTTTGCCTATGCCGTAATCCGGCCCTGTGTGAAGGTGAGGGATTTTTATCAGCAGCGAGGCAAAGAAGACAGGAGAATGCAGTATGGGCTCTTGAACTATCTTGAAGGTCAACTGCAAGCATGTTATATGCATGGTGGGAGAGTGTATCCGGTGGTTGAAATTTAAAATTTAAAATGCTTAATTGGAGACATTCACAATCGTATTTTTGATGCAGCGAGGATAGCGAATGGAATTGATGAGGTTTTATGGGGTGACCGTCCTTCGGCTTTTGTCTTGCGAGAGCAGGGCAGACGTCACAGGCCGACAGAATTAATGAGATTAGAGGTTCAGGAGTCATTAGTAGGGGACAGGTCCTTATGTCAACGGAGGCTATGAATACCTTTGTAGACGCATGGTATGAATTGCAATATAAAAATGCTGCGATTTCTAAGGGGGCGCTAGGCGAAATGGGTGAATGAGTACGTTGTGACCTAGAGTACACGGACAGGTTGGATTTGAATGGACCTATAAGTGAAGAAGAGATTAGGTTGGCTGTGGAGGGTATGAGTGTAGGGAAATCACCGGGGATTGACGGAATCCCTTGTGATTTTTACAAGGAAAATTGGGATTGTATTCATGAATTTTTAGTGATGTTATTTAATGCCATGAAAAATAGTGGCATCATGGAACAACACCAAAGAACGGGTGTTGTTGTTCTGGTCCCGAAAAAGAAATCTGGGGATTATATACATAATTATAGGGCAATCTCTTTAATGTGCGGCGATTATAAATTTTTTGCGAAAATGTTAGGAAATAAGATAAAACGGGTTTTGGGGAGGGTTTTGGATGAGGGACAATATGGTGTGCCAGGACGATCTGTGTGTGGGGGCAAGGAATTATTCGCAGGTTCATTGAGGAAAGCGGGAGGGAAAATAAAGGTGGAATATTAGCTTTGGATTGGCACGCTACATACGATTGTGTGGAGAGAGAAGCATTATGGAAGCTTATGCAGTGGCAAGGTTTCGGAAAGGAAATTGTTAGTTGGGCATGGGTTTTGTACGAGCAGGCTATGTTTAGAGTGCAGGTAAATGGTAGGTTGGGAAAAGTAGTTAGGATGCATAGGGGATTGCGACAGGGGTGCCCTGTATCACAAATTCTTTTCGAGTTGATTCAGGACCCATTTTTTTTAGAGCCGTGCGGGGTATTGTACGACAGGATGAAAGGCAAGGCGAGGTGGGGTTACAATCAGGAATTATAGGTTACGTGGATGACACTACGGTTTTATTTCGTGGAGCAAAGGCTTTAGGAAAAGTAAGCGAATTGGTGGAATGTTTCGGGAAAGCAACTGGGATGACGGTTAATAAAGAAAAGTCAATGCTTATGGGGGTGGGAGATTGTGCGGGTGTGGTATTAGGCCAGGGGGAAGGCTGGCCTTTAGTAAATCAAATTAAGGTGTGTGGGATTGTGCATATGGGAAACATACAGGATGCGAGGAAGGTGAATTCAAGTGAGGCTGTAGAGAGGGTTTTAGGTCGTTTGACAGGATTGAGGGAAGGAGGCCTGTCTATACATCAGCGTGCAATTGTGGTGAATGTACTTTTGTTCAGTAAGTTGTGGCATGTGGCATGTATTTATCCGTTAAATCCATATGACGAGAAGCATATGTTAACGCGTGTATATAGATATATTTGGGGTTCAGGATGTGACTGGTTAACGAGGGATGTGGTGTCTCTTCCGGTTAGCTGGGGTGGCCTGGGGTTAATGAATCTGCATAATAGACTGTTAGGCATGTATGTCAAGCATTGCTACTTGAGGGAGGGTAGAATGGCTGGCACAGGTTTGACCTGGATAAGAAGAGACTTGGTACGTTGGTTGAATGGCACGGACGTAAAGAGATGTGAGGACATGTTGAGGATGCTAATTTATATAAGAGATCCACGCAAGATCAAGATTGGCAAACTGGCACTGGTAGAGGGCAGGGAGGTAGTGGCCAAGGTGGAAGGAATATATCCAATGTATGCATGGAAGGACATATGGGGTCGTTTAAAAGCTTTACGGCTACGGGCCAAGGTCAGAGAGATAATGTTTAAATTTTTACATAATATACTGCCGTCTGGGGAAGTGTTAGCGAATAGGCGCGTGCAGGAGGGATGGCAGTGTTGTGTGTGGGGATCTTCATATGGTCTTTCATGCAGTTTATTTCTGTACGAGATTGGAACCCGTAAGGTTGTGGTTTAGTAGGGTTTTACGAATGGTGGGTGGGGGTGGGATTAGTGTCTTAAGAGCTTTAAGTTTAGATGTGGGGGGGATGAACACCGGTACAGAATGCAATCGGATATTTAGTGACGGATTTTGTATACACATCATGGATATATAGGCATTTATCTGTGAGGGAGAGAATCAGAGCACTGGTAGCGATTTTTTATGGTACACAGCAGCGAAATAAAGACATTAAAATAAAATAAAAAAATAAAATTACAGGAAACAGATGGTTTTTATTATTTTCGGAGGGATATTGCAGATTCCATGTCAGGGATTTATGGACGTTAATGGCTTAGAGGGTACACGAGGCTGGCTTCTTGAATATGGGTGTGTGGAGGTGGCACATGATTGGTACAGGTGCGGTATAATGTACAAATGCTAGGTATGATCGTTAGTTATGATGACGTTTTACTCATACACATATATATAATATTACTTGGATACTTACATTGATGTGGGTTAAGGGAGTGGATCTCTTGTAAAGCAAACTCATGCATGGCATGACAGGTGTTACGTAAAAGCACCTCGTGCAACTTATATTTATAGTTTTTCATTTTATACTTTCCTTGTATTAGCCATGTGGCTGATACCTGGTAACGTTCTGCTTGAGGATTCCTGGGATACATGTTTGGAATATGACTAGATATGGAAGTTAACAATGTGTGTTTCTGTACGTAGTCCTATTTTTTTTTATATATTTTATTTAAAACTCAGGTACAAAAATATATGGGTACATAATCAATATGTAACAAGATACAGGCAGTGAACAATAATCAACTGTGACTACACAGTACTGAAGAAGCACATATATAATGACAGAACTGGCTGCTGCACTCAAATCAAACACCGCTTGTACGTACTGTGCTTCACATGAAAAGGTGCTCATACATACACATATATACACATATATACATACATATATATATATATATATATATATATATATATATATATATATATATATATATATATATATATATATATATATATATGCCGATATATATATATATATACACATACATACACACACACACACATACACATACAACCCACCCAGTAAAGCTTACACTCCCCCCCCCATGAAAACGTGCCACTTTCACCTTAAATACCTTAAATACCAGGCCCGGTGGCCTGGTGGCTAAAGCTCCCGCTTCACACACGGAGGGCCCGGGTTCGATTCCCGGCGGGTGGAAACATTCGACACGTTTAATTACACCTGTTGTCCTGTTCACCTAGCAGCAAATAGGTACCTGGGTGTTAGTCGACTGGTGTGGGTCGCATCCTGGGGGACAAGATTAAGGACCCCAATGGAAATAAGTTAGACAGTCCTCGATGACGCACTGACTTTCTTGGGTTATCCTGGGTGGCTAACCCTCCGGGGTTAAAAATCCGAACGAAATCTTATCTTATCTTACACATTTGCAAAAGCATTAAAAACTTCAATGACAATACATATATAAACACAATCCAGCCAGCTAAACGGCTGACACTATAATACAAGGAATGTCTGAACCTGATGGCTCACATCCACCATAGAACACAATCCACCCTACCCTCATATACCCTATGGTAAGAATTAATATCGTGCACGGTGGTGGGTTTAAGACACTACCGCTGACACTTCAACCCCCCCCCCCCACATGCCTAGTAACTGTGTCTGCCGTCACCACTCATAACCACCAACAGTTCTTGATAGTAATTAGCATCTTATATATCACCCTAAAAACACGCTACACACATAAACCTACCACAATAATAAATAAATTTACACATTATTCCCTCCTGCAGACAGATTATTTACACTGCCGGAGATAATCTATACATCACATCCTACAGAGAATGGACAACATTAGACATCTAAAATATGACATGTGTATCACATGACCTGCTATTGCAGAGATTACTTAAACTCCTACCTCCCCCCCAAATGAAAAAACTGACCAGTTTCTCCTGGCTATACACAAGATCAAAAACTCATTCACTTGAACATATATAATGAAAATGTGAAAAAAAAACATCTGTAACAATATATAAGCAAAAACACCCCAGGCAAGATCTTACATTATATACAATACCAGAACGTTCCACTAGTTAAAAAACAGGTATGAAACCTCATTATTATGACAAGTTACATTGCTCATATATAGGTAGACATGTATAATTACAGGTTAAAATATGCTTATATACTAACATGCTTATGTACATCCTTACAAAACATGAAGGAATCCTTAGATAAATTATAATCATCGGTGTTCACAATAACACCAAGACATTACATTGAATATCACATTGAATATCACCTCAACATCCTTTCCTCACACAATTCCACACACACTCACACAATCGTCCTCTGCAACACCCCCCCCCCCTGGGAAGGCCAGCCCGTTCATGCCCCTGACCGCTTATAAAGACCATAAATCCCTCAAAAGAAAGTTCCTGTAGCCCTCCGAGAAATCCCTCTCCCACCTCCTACCATATATTTCCCTGTTGCGACACTTTGTTCTATAAAAGGATGCTGCTATGGCCATCCTACGTTCCTCCGCCCCTTTGTCTCTCATTGCCCATGATATATACACAAAATCAACCATTAAGTAAGCCACTGCCCTTTGAACCTTTACCCCAACCCCACCTACATCTAAACTAAGCTCTCTCAAAACCGACAACCCTTTCCCCCCCACATACCGGATTACTTTCCCTAACCATTCCCGCACAATCCCTAGGCTTTCACAAAAATAAACTACATGAAAAGCTGATTCATCTACCCCACAAACCTGACACACCCCACCCTCCCTTATTCGCCTATTTCGTAAAACAACCCCAGACGGCAATATTCCGTGAAGAAACCTATACATTACCTCCCTCACGTGTGGCCGGATGCGTAACCCTTTTAATCGGCCCCAAATGTCTTCCCATGCGTACATCGGGTACACTCCTTCCGTTGCCACTACCACCCTAGGCCATATCTTCCTCTCCATGGACCCTACCCGCATGTTTCTCGGCTCTCTGACCATCATCAATAGACGCAACAACTCCTCACCATCTCTCAAATCTTGTCCCTTCCACCATCTCCGAAGATCTCCCTGCAGCATCCCCAACCCTCCACTCCCTTCCCCCCGAGCCCTTAGCAACCCATGTTTCACATATACACACTTCAACCTTCTTTCCAAATGAATTAACCCCAGCCCTCCCAAGGCCACCGGAAGTGTTACCACCTCTCTTTTCAACCAATCACATCCCGAACCCCAGATAAAACGGAAAACTCTGCTCAACAATCTCCGGACATCCCCATACACCAAAGGGTACAAAGCTGCCACATGCCATATTTTACTGTACAAAAGCACATTGACCACAATGACCCTCTGGTGTAGCGTAAGATGTGTCGGCCTCAATCCTGACAATCTTCCCAATACCCCATCTACCACACCCTTTGAATTATTCTCCCTCGCCATCTGAGAATTACCCATATACACAACTCCACAAATTTTCACCCGGTCCACGACACTCCACCTCACCCCCCCACCCCCCCACCCCCGCCCTCCTGCCCATCCCATTCACCCAATATCATGAGCTTAGATTTATGCACATTCACTGCCATACCTGTTGCCATCCCAAAAACGTCTATAACTCTCTCCAGACCCTCCAATCCCTCCCTCTCACTCACTAGGACAGTTGTGTCATCAACGTAACCTATGATACTGGGACTCCCACCTCGTATGTCCTCCCTTACCCCCTCCTGTATGCACCTTTCCACTGCCCTATAAAACGGATTCTGTAAACATGCAAATAATATTTGTGACAACGGGAAACCTTGCCTCAATCCCCTGCCCATTTTCACATGCAACCCCACCCTCCCATTTATCTGTACAGCTGTACAGCTCCCCGATATAAAGTACGTGCCCAATTCACAATGTCCTCCCCGAACCCTTGCCACTCCATGATTCTCCACAGAGCCTCCCTCTCGACACTGTCATATGCCGTTCTCCAATCCAACGCCAATACCCCACGTTCCCCCTCTTGTGGACCCTCAATAAACCTTCTAATAACCCCATGCCCCTCATACATTGATCTCCCCGGAATCCCATATTGACCCCTCACTATTACCTTTCCAATGACCTTTTTTATACGATTACCCAAAATTTTTGCAAAAAGTTTGTAGTCTGCACACATGAGTGATATCATCCGGTAATCTCTCACTGTGCACTGACTTTCACCCTTTGGCTACTACTAAAACTACTGGACCAATTATGTACCTCTGTAATCTTTTAACTACCGCCCACAGGATGGGTATGGGGTGCATAATAAACATATTAAACTAACTAACTAACTGCAAAGGTCCCAACGCACCCCTCTCTTTTATGATATTAAATAATTGCACCAAAAAATCTTTTAATACTCCCCAATGCTGTATGTAAAACTCCGCAGGCAGCCCATCTATCCCCGGTGCCTTACCCCTGCTCATACTCATTAAAGCCGTCCACACCTCTTCCTCCACAATAGGCCCCTGTAACTGTTCCCTGTCGTCCCTGTCCAGCACACTCTGCACCCATCCCCCTGTCTCTCTTAAAGCCCCCTCTCTCACACCCACACTCCTCATATGTGCACTAAGCCAAGAATCAACATACCCTCCCATCCCCTCCATTGTCACCAAATCTTGTCCCTCCCTATACCCCTCTATGTCCTCAAGAACTCTCAAACCCACCATTTCCATTGCAACGCACCGGCGCCCCTGCCCTCGCAGGACACACGCCGACGGTCTATCACCCCACATGATCTCCTCCAACCCCCCTAAAACCCTTGCCGCATCAAACCTCTCATTTTGCACTTCCATTAGGCATTCCTTCACTCCTTCTATGTCAGCCACAGGGGCTCCCATCCCCCCCCTTCCTCTCTCATGATACTCCCTTAACTGCCCCTCAAGATACCTAATAAGCCCATAAGCCAACTGATTCTCGTGCCTTCCCTGTCGGACATAGAACTCTCGAATCCTCATCTTCGCCGTCACATCCCACCATCTCAACACATCCCCATTGACTTCCATCCCTTCCCATAAGCCTTTCCACCATTGTGCAAATAGGACCCTCCCTTCAACATCTTGAAGCAACCGAACATTCAATTTCCAATAACTCTTATACCTGTTTGGCCGCCCCTCCCATCCCAAATCCACCAAAACACCTCTATGATCAGAAAAAAAGACATCCAAAACCCTTACACTCCGCACCACAGCTTTCCTTGTCACGTATATCCTGTCCAGCCGTGCAGCATACCCCTGCCTCACAAAGGTGTGCTGCACCTCCCACGCCGCCCCCCCCTCTACATCCACCAACCCCACCCCGGTTAACAGGTCCCTCAGAACGCCAGAACAATATCCTGCTCCCCTAGGTTCCACATCCTTGCGGCGTATAACGCAATTCCAGTCCCCTCCCACCACAGCTAATGCTGGAAGCGACCTTAAGTGATACACCAACACTTCACGTACAAACTCATTCTTCACTCGACTGTCCCCCTCCGCCGGACCATAAACACACACAAAAGACATCTTATCTCTTCCCCATGTCCCATCCACTCTTATAACCCTCCCCTCACCCCCCTCCTCACAATGATGTACAGTAAACGGGCTAGCCTCCCTCACCAAAATAGCCACTCCTCCTTTCAATCTCGTTGAGTGTGCCGTATATACAGTATACCCCTCAATCATCAACATACAACCCGGCTTGTGGTTGTGCTCTTGCACAAACACTACATCTACACCATACCTAATGAGCATCTCATGAAACCATTCACACTTCCTAGAATTTTTCAGACCATTAACATTTATAGAGAGACTCTTGAATTTGTCAATGGAGGTTTGCCTTTACGTATTGCACCACCTTTATCCCCCTTCCCCTTTATATGCCCTTGATCTTCAATCACCATTCTGTGATCTGCTTTCACATGCCCCTTGCCCCTGGACCCCCCAGGTCCATGCTCAACCACTTCAGCCCACACCTTTTTGCCCGAACGCTGTGCAGGAGTGAGCACATCCACATCGTCCACGTCCGAGGGCACTGCCGCTCTCTTCCGTGACACTCGAGCCTTTCTCCCCGCCTCCACCTGGAAGCCATCCCCGTGCACTTCCGCCACCACCGTGCCAATTTGCAACCCAGCCTCAACCTGGGTCTCTGACATGCCTCCCCCCCCTCTCACCACCTGGAACCCCAGCAGCATCCAGGGCACCCACAAGCCCCTCAACTGTGACCTCTCCTGGGGTCCCTAACAGGTCGTGGAGGACTGAATCAATGGTAGCCTCCACGGCCCTGTCCTCACCCAGTGACACCACATCTTTGGTCTCCGGTGCCTGCCCGGCAGTGCATGTCTCTCTCGGAAGAGTTACACACTCTTCCTCCCTCAAGGCCTCCTCGACCTCCACACTCCAAGCCTTGTTCAAGGAAACCGACTCAGGTCGTGCCAAATCCAACGTCTCAAAGTCCTCTGATGCCTCCTTATGCTGCTCCTTCGCCTGTGTACCCTGTTGTTTAACACACTGCGCAGCAATGTGATCATAGGCACCGCATAATCGACAGGTACGTTGTTGCCCTGCGTAAGTCACCATTACTTGAGTCCTGAAGTCTTCTAGGAAAATATAGGAAGGAATAGGATGCCTCAATGTCATTTTTAAGGAAAAACTTCCTTCAGGCATCCCAGAATACGATCCTTCCTTCCATTTCCCCAATGTCGCCATATGAACAGTCCCAAACTTCTCGAAGACAGCACGTAGGTCTGCCTCATTAGCCTCAAAGGGTACATTTCTTATCTTCACCCACGTATAATGGCGGGACACATCATGTAGCCTTACCATCACTGCAGGATTCACTGGTACACAAAGATCTTGGAACCTGGCGACTATGTCCTCATATACACTTGCATTGAGAAATTTCACAAAAATTCTATATGCCCCGTTCAAGGCTACACCATACAGCTCTTCGTTGGCAATGCCGTATGTGTCCCTGATGATGGCAGGTAATAAAACTTGAGCTGAGTGGGCATGCACAGCCCCACGCACCACTTCTATGCCGACAGTGTTTACCCTTCTTCTTGCCAGCTGCGCCATTTTGAGAAAACCAAGTTGTCACCGGCTGACAGCAGAGGGCAGGCTCAGCTCACGTCCGCTCATCCCAAAGGTTGAGCGACGAATGACGTAGTCCTATTATCCATATTTGATCACTGTTGTGGATGCGATGATTAGTGTAACGTTTTTCCTTTGACAGTTTAGTGGATGTATCACTCGTTTTCTTCTGTGTGTATTTTGTTTATATAATCTTCAATAATGTGTGTGTGTATATCAGGTTTGAATGTGTGGTGTGTGTATGTTGCATAATGTTACTTGTATTAGCAATTCAGAATTATCCCATGCTATTAAGTGGAACCCTTTATGTATTGTACTGAATATGTTTTGTATCATTGCAGTAATCCAGTAGACTGAGTACCGGAATCATTACATATCGTTCGTATTTGGATATTTTGTTATATATGCACTTGTTTATGTACAATGTCCGTTTAAAGGCTTTAATGACATAAAATCAAACACTAATATATATTATAGATGTAACGTTTCTCTTTGTTTATAATAATGTATATAATATGTTTTTGATTAGTGTAACGTAGAATTTGTGTAATCTTGTTTTCCTTAGGCTAGGTACATAATGCATAGAGGACGGGCGACCATTTATATCAACATTAAGTTAACCGTTCTAGCGTATATATTGATAATGGTAATTATACTTTCTGTGAATGAAATGAAATGTGATACTTTGTTTATTTAATGTATTGTATTGTTTTAAATAAATAAAATAGAAAAAAAAATCTCATTTCTATAGATTTCCTCCTGTACCCTCTTTATCCAAAATTCAAGAGGATGTGAAAACTTATATGAAATATTCATCTTGTTTAGAAATTTAAACACCAACTTAGTTACATTGATTAGTTTGGGTAAAGAAGAATACCTATTTATATCAATGGCTAAGGAAGGACACACTATTGGAGCGGTGGTCACAGTAATTTCAACAGGAGCAATATATGCCTTTTGTACAGGCCAATTAGCTTTATTTACCAACCAGCTTGGTCCTTTAAACCATGATACAGCATTTACAAATTTAGCATAAGATAAACCTTGAGACAAGAAATCAGCTAGATTCTCCTCACCAGGTATATGATTAAATGTTAACATATGCTGACCGAAACTATTATACTTCTCTTGCATCTGATTAATTTCGGCGACTCTGTTTTGTACGTACACAATTTTACTGTTTCCATTACGAATCCATTGTAAGGATACCTCATTATCAGACCAAATTACAGTGTCGCTAATATTTATCTCCTGCAACTTATTTCTAATATAATTAGCTAATTTGACACCTACATAAATGGCTCTTAATTCCAACTGAGGCAAGGTATGTGATTTAATTGAAGACACTTTAGCCTTAGACATAACAAGAGAAACAACACTATTACGTTGAAGGTAAGCAACTGCTCCATATGCCAATTTTGAAGCATCACAAAAAATGTGAAGTACATTTTTCACATTTGGATTGGCCACCTGGCGTGGGAACTCCAACATTGGAATATTTCATAATCCTCAGGTAGAATTTCATCCCAAGCACATTTAAGTTTCTATGCTTCCTGAATTAATAATTTCCCTCTTATAGTAAGGGGTGACACTAAACCTAGTGGATCAAAACATTTGGAAACTTCAGCAAGCAAAACTCTCTTAGTTAATTTATTGGGCATACTGTAATTATTAGGTTTTAACATTAACAAATCTCTCTCAGTATCCCAATTTAAACCCAGTACATTATTACATTTTGGCACTTCATCTCCAGGGTAATCTTTACTTATTTTGTCCTTCAATTTGGACGAATTACTATTCCATTCTCTCAGAGGCATATTTGCACTTTGCATTATTTTATTAGCCTCTCCATAAGTCATTAACAGTTCCTCTTCAGTTGACGTCACACCCAGGAAATTGTCCACATAAAATTGTTTGCTCATTACTTTACTCAATGGACTTCCCGTACATTTAAGGTGTGCATTTATCGTCGCTTGAAGTAGGAACGGACTGGATGTAGCACCAAATAATACACCCCTAAAGCAAAAGGTTTTCAGAGGGCTAAGTGGGTCAATAGGATTCTCAGGCCATAAGAAGCAGGTACAGTCCCAGTCAGCCTCTTGTAAACCCACTCTTAGGAAAGCTTTACTTATGTCAGCAGTAAAGGCATAATTTTTCATCCTGAAATTTAATAAGATATCTCCTAATTTTTCCGTCAATGACGGACCTGTCATCAAACAGTCATTTAAACTAGGTACATTTTTGTTACTCCTGGCACTACAATTAAACACAATTCTCTGAGGAGTGGTCTTAGAATCCTTCTTCACTCCATGATGTGGCAAATAGTGACCATAAATTTTGGCTTGCTCAGGAGGTACCTCTTCTATAAATTTATTAATTAACTGCTCAGCAATTATATCATTATAAGCAGTTAACAATTCTGGTGTCTTACTCAGTTCGCGGAGCTGAGCTTTTAACTGCCCATATGCCATTCTGTAATTAGTGGGCAATTCTGGATGGTTCAGTCTCCACGGAAGTCGTACCCAGTATTGTCCAGATTCAAATTTTACATCTTTCAGGTACTGCTCCTGAGTAAAAGAATCGTCTGGACTTTCTTCATTTACATTTATTCCAATGCTGTCTAATTCCCACAATTTATGCACTGGCTCAACACCATCCTCTATGGAAGAATTATACTGGGGTACAACTTCATGAGTAAGACACACAGTTAAGGTATTTGTAGTTTCCTCTTGTCATGAATTATTACTACGAGGAATCCTACCATACATTACATGGCCTCCTGCAGTCTTCAAAAGGGTGACACCACATTTATTTACCATACCCTTTACAAAAGAGGCATAATAGTCACTACCTATCAAAATATTTATTGGGCCTACAGAATCATCACTTACACCAGAAGGTGCTAAATTTACATTATGTGAGAGTCTTTCTGTAGCTTTACTAAGCCCTACTGTAGATATTTTCTCTGGAAGTCTATCTACAATTACTGCATTAACACATTTTTTCCCATTGCCCAACCTGACAGTTACATAAACAGTGTCATACAATTGAGCTCTTTTATCTGAGAGAAAACCAGATAATTTTAGAGTTGTAGGATCTCCCATCTGTACTTTCATACCATCAAGACATTTACGTTTAATGAAAGTACGTTGGGATCCCTGGTCTAATAATGCAGTTACATTTTTTGATTTATGCCTTTTATCATCATTTTTTACCTGTAACACAGGTAAGGCTACTTCAGCAAAACCATCATTATTAACATTAGCAGCAATTTTTACATTAGCCACTGTTGTGTCAGGATTGTCAACATTATCATTATTATCAACATTAACATATAGACCCTTACACATGACTATATGGTGTCTTCCTTTGTGACATTGATAGCAGAAGTTTAATTTGGCATATCAATCCTTTACATTGTGATTTTTTTTTTAGATTTTGCCACCGAAGTGGCTAGTTTATTGTGCACCCCATATCCATCCTGTGGACGGTAGCGCGAGAGCATATGGATACACAAAAGGCCTAGGAACTAGGCCCCAAAGGGTTAACAGGAATACATATGGATTTATATCTACATATCTATAGTTCACTTATCTGTTACAAGCAAATTTAGGAAATTTGCTTAGTATATCTGGTATCTTATTTTCATTAATAAGATATCTTGACATGTCACATAGGTTATTATACTGTCTGTCTCTGTATTCCTCAATAAGTGGACAATTAAGCACATAGTGTTCAAGAGAATGACCATATGCCTGATCACATAATTTACATTTAGTTTGATCATCATCTGTGTGTCTCCCAAACTGCCAGAAGTACTTGTAACCAAGCCTAAGCCTGGCCACTACAACATCAGTCAGTCTGTTCACATTGCAAGTTGCTCCATAAACATACTTATCTACGTTCATGTTATCATAGTGGGTTATAGATCTACTCAGGCTTCTAACTGCATTCCTATAACAATCATTTTCATTATTTACTTCTCTCCTAATATTATTCCTAATGCTAGACACAGTTATACCAAAGTTATATTCTACATTCTCCTTCTCGATACTCTTCTTGGCTAACATATCAACTTTATCATGAAGGAGTAATCCAATGTGTGATGGGATCCATAGCAATTGTACATTAATTCCTTTGTCCCTAATTTTTGAGTATCTATACCTGGCTTCCCCAATGAGCATGTTGTTGGAGTCATTATATGAGCCAAGAGCCTTCAATGATGACATAGAATCAGTAATGATGATAGAGTCAAGCTCAGTGTCATAGGTTAGCTTTAGCGCCATTAGGATTGCAAACAATTCAGTTTGCAGTGTAGACGCCCAGTTGTTAATTCTTATGCCTAACTCAACAAATTTATTATCGTTCTTAACTAGGGAGGTGGCAACAAGAGCAGATGCAGCCCTGCCAGAAGACTCCTGTTTAGATCCATCAGTGTATATAACTTGTGATAACTTGTTACTACCAGCTAGGTGAGAAATTTCTTCTTGAGCAGTTGCTCTAACAAGAGATTTAAGGAAGGGATTACTAGCAATGAGCTTCTTGGGAGGAACTTGTAGGTATGTGATATTAAATGAACACATCTTCCATGGAGGGGTGAAATGCTCTTGTTGCCTACAGTGATACAGTTCATGCAGGTTATAAAACTTAATGCAATTGCACGTTTTCACAATCCATTTAGATCTGTGTGTATTTACCTCTAGACACTTGGTAAGATTCACTGTGACAGTGTCTGGTTCGTTTCTCAACATTCTAATACCGAGTACAGTGTTAATTTCAACAATCCTATCACTGATACTAGAAATACCAAGCTCCTTCCTCATGTTAAGAACTTTTGTAGATCTGGGACAGCCAAGAATAATCCTGAGAGCTTCATTTTGCATTAACTCCAAGGGTCGGAGAGAACTTTCTCTAGCTAATATCAACATGGGAGCAGCATAATCAATTAAGGACCTAACATAGGCTATGTACATCATTCTCACGATTCTCACATTTGCACCATAGTTGGGATTGTAGCCAGCAACAGCTTTGAGAGCATTTAGCCTAGCTTTACATTTCTTGTTTAGTTGTGGTATAGTGGATTTGTTAAAGGGTACATCTACACCAAGATATCTGTAAGTTTTAACGTAGCTAATGATTTCACCCTGCAAATAGATGGGTGGGGGATGTCGTTTGCTTGTTAATATCTTAGTTTTAGAGGAAGATATTATGAGGCCTAGTCGATTACAAATTGCTTGAACTTCATTAAGAATGGTATTCATCTTCTTATGCCCTGTTGTATGGATCATGATATCATCAGCATAGCTTATAGCTATATGTTTAGGTGAGGCAGGTAGAGCATTTAGGAGAGCATTAATCAGAATATTAAATAGCATGGGACTAAGAACTCCTCCCTGCGGTGTACCTAAAGACATTTCTTTAGAATCACTTCTGAAGCCTTGGTAAAGGACAGAGGATACTCTATTTGACAGGTATCCTATTATCCAGCAGAGTAAGCTACCACCAATATTCATTTTGGCTAGTTCATGTAGTATAACGGTTCTGTTCGCAATATCAAATGCAGATTTTAGATCAAGAAAAGTGGTAAAACTAGTAGAGGTGTGTGCAGTGAGAAAGGTGGAAATACAGTTCTGCACACTTTTACCTTTCATGAACCCATAGAGGTAGGGGGAAAGTTGATGTCTGATTCTGTAGTACAGTCTGTTAAGCATCATTCTTTCAAAAGTTTTACAAAGACAACTAGTTAAGGAGATCGGCCTAAATGTATCAGGCTGTTGGGGCTTAGGGATAGGCACAATGAGACTATTGGTCCAGGAAGTAGGAAGAACGCCCTCAATGTAACTGAGATTATACAGTGCCAACAAAGGGTTATCAGGCACGTGCCTTAGAGTTCTGAGAATATCATAGGTTATACCATCCTCTCCAGGAGCAGTTGATCGACCTTTGGTTAATGCATTATCTAATTCATACTCGGTAAAGAGGCAATCACTCTCATCAATATTTTGGCTCATAAAATTAATCAGTTTCAACATTTCTTCAGAAGTACTCTCTAAATTTTTTCTAATATGAGATGGAAGGCTTTCATGCCTGGATGTTTTGGACCAGTCATTTATGAGGTCATTTGCTTTTTCAAGAGGAAAGGGATGAGCAACATTGCCAGTCTTTTTCCTGGTTATTTTATTTATACCTTTCCAAGCCAAACTCAAAGGGGTGGACCTATTTAATCCACTAACAAACTGTTCCCATTCCTGTTGCCTAAGTTCTTCCTTTCTATTCCTTGCATTTGTTAGTGCAGCTTGGAACGTTCTGAGCAGGTCTGGGGTTCTACATTCACGGTATGCTTTACCAATCCTCCTAGCTGCATGTGTTAGATTGCGCAGCTGTGGATCATTATAGTATTTACATTGGTTTTTATTGTTATTTATAGTGGAGGGTTTTTGTTTCCTATTCCTGCCCACTTGATCTGTGAGAACACTCTCAATAGTGGTAATTAAATCATCATTAAATTTTTGTGTGCCAATGGGCTCGTAATTCTTATACCATTGATCCAAGTGGTTAATAAAGTTGTCTCTGTGTTCTGGTTTGAGAATAAGTTTCCTCCTTCTGTATTTAGCTCCTTGATTGCTGGAGATGTGATCAAGATTGACAGTTGTTAGTCTTGGGAAGTGATCAGATAGAAGATCATCAACTATGACAGAGTCATGCATCGTATATGATGTATTAAATCCAAGACACAGATCTAGTATGCCACCATATATGTGAGTAGGCTCAGTAGTGCCCACAATTCGAACATTATCATGCTCATTTAGCAATCTCACTAGTTTAGTTCCATTGGTGTTTGTTATAGACCCACCAATATTCTTATGTCTGGCATTAAAATCTCCAAGAATGATGGTAGGTTCACTATTGATGCGATCTGGTAAAGCATCAGGTCGAAGCTGGTTCGCTGGGGCATAGAGATTAAAAATGTTTATGGAAAAATCGCCTGCATATACTTTGACACCATGATACTGCATGTTAACTCGACTCTGCAAGGAAAGGAGTGAATGTGGCAAGCTCTTTCTGACATACATCACACAACAGTTGGTTGACCTTAGGTTATAAGCTGCATATCCAGGCAAGTTTGGTGGAGGTGCTCCATCTTTCAATCTACATTCCTGCAAACAGATGACATCAATATTCTTGGTTGCACTAATATGATGTAAGTCAGGCAACCGCTTCCTGATGGAAGCAATGTTCCATGAAAAGATTTGTAATGTATCCATTGTAGTGAGTTATTACAATCTCTTGCTCATAAGATGGTAAAACTATTATGCTTTGACTACAGTGTGCAGATACTTAAGAGCAAATAGCATAGTTTGTACGTCTTTATCTTCAGGACCTTTATTTTTAAGCATTTTTCGGCATTTTGGCAGCCAGTGATAAGGCAAGTCTTGAAGGCAAGAGTTATGGGCTTCTTTCTCACAAATTGCTGGAAGCTGAACGGAGATTGCTGCACTTTTGACATCATCACCATGCTCAAGAGCATCATCCTGATTACATATATTTATTAAACTTGTCAGGATCTGTTCAAGATGCTCAATTTTTTTCTGGAAAGTTGTTATAATATGAGGAAGGTCTAACGAATCCAATGCCTCTCCGGAGGATGGCACTTCTGGGTTAGTGCTTTCTTTAACACCTATCACCTTAACAGGTACCATGGTTACATTAGTGTTCTCTGTTTCATCATTCATTGCAGGTAGGTCCTGTGCATCTGACTCATCTCCAATTTCCAGGGAGGTTACCTGTGTGGTGTCCGTCTGACTGTTGTAGTTGTGTGTATTGGGAGAAATGACAAACTCATCCCCATATTCAGGTGTAGCCATAGGTATCTGTAGTGGCAGACCAGTAGTTCCATATGTGCTAGCAGGGATGGCTAGCTCCTCCACAGCTGGTGTGTGTGATGGCATTCTGGTATCACCAGAATCCTTTGCAGTGAGGTGGGGTTCTTGCACACTTTGCAGAGGTTCAGTCTCAGATCTGGCTGTGGTAGACTGGATGGCCCCATCCTCAGTTACCATTAAAGGACTGTTATCAGGTTTACATCGAAGGTTGTTTGGGTTCTGACTGCAGTCCTTGTGGGAGACTGTAACCCCAACTTCTTTACAGTTAATACACTTAAATTTTCGGCTGTCAGGGCCTACTGTGCATTCTCTAGTGGAATGTTTCCCAGCACACTTACCACACCAAGAATGTAGTATTCCACAGTCTACTGCAACATGGCCATAGTGCTGGCATTTGTAACACCTACGTTTAGGGGGTAGGTACACTTCGATGTTTAGGAAACGTAAACCATGCACCCAGATATTCCGGGGGAGGGGCACAGGACCTACCCAACTGGCAATAATTTGGGATTTTCCTTTAAGTCTTTTAGGCTTGATGATATGCTCACTTAGAGTCAGATGGGATGGGTCCATGCAGAGAGGGTATCCAAAGATTATGATACTGACCCATTTTTTAAAGTGGTGAGTGTCTGATGGAGGTCGGAGCAGCTTAATATCCCCATAAGGTGTACTAAGTAGATCATTAATCAGCTCTTTATTCTGTTCCACAAACACAAAGTTGTGTGTGTTTTTCCTAAATTGGATCCTTGAGTTAGGATGCTTGTTTACAGCTTCCATTAGCCATGCACACTTAGCAGGCAGCGGGGTGTTGTCAGGGAAGTTCAGCTTAACACATTCTTCCTTTGAAGAAAGACTTCTTGCAGCCTCTGTGCACCAAGGACGTTTAGTATCACATTGTGTACGAGTCAAGTGAGTCTGACTACGTCGACGCTCTAGCCCTTTCTCACTTTTTCTCTTTTGTTTACTTTTAAAGGTCTGGAAGCTATCTTCATTTCCATCACCTGCAGAAATAGGTTCCTCTATGACAGTTGCCATGTTTGCCAGTGATGATATCTGGTGTAAGACTCACAACACAAGAATTCCTCGCTTATCTTTCCCTTATAGCTTATGCAAGAGCAAATATTCACTACAAAGTCAGAAGTCCAAAATAGATCACAAGACACAAGTGCTCAAGTTCAATGAACACCTCCAACCATACTCAACCCAGACCACCACCACTCAATACGACACACACCCCACCAAAAACACACTCAGAGACCTCTTGTATGTGTGGTAATAATATGGTACATATAATGATATAATGGATGGTACAGGAGGCCTGGTCACAGACCGGGCCGCGGGGGCGCCGACCCCCGGAACTCTCTCCAGGTAAACTCCAGGTAAACAGGCGAGGTCTTACACCTTATCACAAATTACAAAGATGAAAAGAGAGAGAGAGAGAGAGAGAGAGAGAGAGAGACAAAGTAGGTAATATTGAGCATAAAATTAGAATTCTGACATACATCACATTAAACATGAGGTTCAAATTCAATGATAACTTCCACTTGAGTTAGTTCAGGCTACTGCCACCTAATGTACCTCACTGAAATAATAATATAGCAGACATCACAATGAATGCTGAAGACAACCTCTTACCCCAACCATAGATTGTAAACAGTATTATTTAAAAAAAAAAAAAAAAAAAAAAAAAAAAAAAAAAAAAAAAATAGGTAATGTTACAATGACAATGAGATAAATCACTCTGGTCGACTTCCTTGGTCCATCCTGGGTAACTCACACATTACTATGTTATACATGTATGCAAGCATAAGTGTGCAGCTGTAGATAGATGAACCAGTACCTAAACAATCTCACTTACACACGCGTTACTATGTATGACAAGTGTTACCAAGTACACCAAGTGTACACTTTATCACTTAGAATACACTTTTGTTGATGTAAATATAGGTGAGAGTGGTACACCACTGGTCGTAATAAACACACTGAACTTCTCAAGGTCACACACTAGGCCCAGCTTCTGGAGTTACCAGCGTTTTAATGTGTTTATTATGTGTCAGTGCGTGTCTGCAGTCATTAAATTGGTGTATCAGAAGTTAAACACTACAATCAAGTTGATCAAACAGTCTAAAACAATTTACACAATGTATAACTAGAAGTATAATGATTGCAAATTGTTACTATTACAATTTCAACTAGGCGCCAGACCCACTAGATGAGATGGCAAGGAACATAGATGTTAACAGGCTGACTCTTGCTTAACACAGTTGAAAGGTAACCGAATTACTCAAGTAAGAAAGTATTCATGAAACTGAACATTATGCAGGAGTAAGCTTGTTCACAGTAAAAATACAAAGCACAAGTTACACACTCACATCACAGATGAACACTGCAATTTGAAATATTACTGGGAATTTAGCAGTAAAGTTTCAGTCTGAACGAGAAAATGTATTAGAAAACACAGCAATGACACTAGGACAAGCAACTTAATTATGTAACCGTATTTAATAGTTCAGTTACACTGAGCAGAGCATGTATTACACTGATTTATCAAATGCAAGGAGTCACTACACTGAAGTACACTCTGAGCCTTTTAAAGTCTTAATACAGGCTCACAAATGACAATTAACTGTTGGGGAAAGCAGCACTTAACACTTCTAGCACAAGTATGACAGATGAATGTTCACTGTGTACAAGCCAATCACCACAAACTTACTATGTTTATAAGTGAACTACTCTTAGGAGGGTACTTATTCTTCTTACCTTGTGGAGAATCATTATTTCTGATTCCTGCTACTTGATATGCACCTATGCAACTCTTTTTAGGAAATGAATTTTGATTAACATTGGGATAATTTTTCCCTTTGTGAAACTTGACAGATACCTCAGAGTTATTATGTGTTGCATCTTTAAAATGAGTTGGTTGGCTGGTCTGCAACTGCACGATTAATTCTTGTAAACCTAGTCTTATTTCCTCCAGACCAAAATAATCCTTGTGATATTTGTTTGAGAGTCATTCAAGAGTCATTATAGTTTAATTTATTCTGTACAATGGCACTCAATAACCAGTCTGATTCCTTCAGATTATAATATAGAGTCATTATAGTTTAATTTATTCTGTACAATGGCACTCAATAACCAGTCTGATTCCTTCAGATTATATTTATTACTTAATGTTTTGAGAGTGCTCTCCAGTTTAACTCTAAACTGCTGTAAACCTTTGTAAGTATGATCTGGAGATTTTAAATTAATAATGATATTCACTAGATCCAACCTACTTTGTTCTATATTACCATAAGTGACTTTCCACAAGTCAACTGCTTCCTTGTAAGAGTCATTGACATTGGGAAAGGCTTGTATGAGTATGTGAGCATCTCCTCTTACCTGTCCTTTGAGGTAAAATAATTTAGTTACACAGGCTAGGTCACTCCTGTCATGCACAGCTGCTTTAAAAATTTACCAAAATTCCTCCCAATTTTCTCCAGGATTAAACACAGGCAAACACAATTCTGGGAGTTTTGGCAAAGACATATTATTTGTTGGAGCAGACTGACCAACTGCCTGGTTTACACATTTTAATTTATTCAAGGCCTGACTTTTACAAGAAAGAATCTTTTCCTCTAATTCATAATACTGATTAATCATAAGATCTACTTCAGTCTCATCTACACAGTTTACTAACAAATCTCCTTCATATTTGATGTAATATAATTTGTATGAATCATATCTATTACCTAAAGCATCTAAATACAATTTTAAATCATCAGTATTCACAGTTTCTTGATTCATTAATTCCAAGCACTTATTATATGCCTTGGTTACATGAACTTTTCTAGCCTGTATTGATGCTTTCTTTACTCTATATTCCGTATGTTTGTCTTCTATATTAATTTCCCCATTTTCAGCCATGATGCAATGTATTAAATTCAACTTAATTAATAACACTGATTATGTACTAAATTATGCACTTTATAAAGGTAAATAGTACAACTTACCTTTGAATAAATCCCAGCTACTTGAGCTCAGCAATTACATGTGCAAGAAAATTATATCAATTTTAAATGTGCATTAATACAAACTTGGCTCATCAAAATTAATATTATACAAATTAATAAATCCTTGCCAGAATTTGGCATAGCAAATTAATATTATACACATTAATAAGCTACACTTGGCTTATCAATTACACATACACTTATACACATTAATATAATCTTTAGCCACACTTGACTTATCCAAATTAATATTGTAATAATTATAATCCACTACACATTAAGTAAATTTGTGAACTTAACATCCACCTCCTTCTGTAAATTTCACATATAATTATTAAGTAATTAACTAATTAAAAACTTAACTAATTACCTCCAGTTCAAGAAGGTCCAACGGGCAAATTAAATGTGGAAAATTGCATTTATCTGAATGTAACTAATTATGTACATAACAGTAAAAGATAACAAAGATAATTATTATTTATCAATGTTACATAAACAAGTAGGAATTTGGGACACCTAGGTCTCAAGAAATGTCCCCCTTCGATACCTACCACTGTCATAACCACAAGTTGCTCTGGACCTATTAATTAAATGAAATATACATACACCAGGAATACTGGTAAATATATAAATTTGTGGACTGTATATTAAAAATAATAAATGGTTATATATATATATATATATATATATATATATATATATATATATATATATATATATATATATAATTACATAACAGAAGGAAAATATATCTTAATATCACTCACCAATTTGACTGGAGATTAATGTGTATCATACTCAGAAAACCTCACTCTAACTAAATCTATTTGGATTCGCTGCCTGACCACGGTAGAGTGCGGTTGTGCTCTGCACCCCTCTGCTGTTTTCAGGCGAGCTACCTCATTTCGTCACTCAACCTTTGAGTAGTGAGGACGTGTGCTGCTGCTGCCCCTGGCGTTGATTAGCGGCAGTTATATTTTCACAGCATGGCGCAGGCCAGCCGGAGACGCATAAACACAGTCTGTGTTGAGCTTATCCATGGGGCTGTGACAGGAACTTCTATGGACCTGCTACTACCTGCAATCATACGAGATACATATGGTATTGCTGACAAGGAGATATATGGAGTAGCAGCACTGAATGCCACGACGAGGATCTTTGTCAAGTTTAATTTGGCAAGTGTGTATGAGGCGGTGGTAGACAAGTACCAGGAGGTTACTTTGACAGTTAACTCCGCTGTGACCGTGCGACTTCACGACGTTTCTCGCCATTACACATGGGTTAAGATTAGAAATGTGCCATTCGAGGCGGATGATTCTGACATCCGTCTTGCGATGGGCAAATAT
Source organism: Cherax quadricarinatus (assembly GCF_038502225.1). Taxonomy (NCBI): domain Eukaryota; kingdom Metazoa; phylum Arthropoda; class Malacostraca; order Decapoda; family Parastacidae; genus Cherax; species Cherax quadricarinatus. The sequence goes on along the minus strand of NC_091300.1, from coordinate 23,627,126 downwards.
GGTACAGTACATATGGCCACTGTTGGGAAGTGGGCCACTGGGCCATACGCAGGGAAACTCGAAGGAACGTATTCTGTGAAGATGTTACGTCACCCTATTCCGTCATACGTAGTGCTGCCAGAATTTCGTACCCAGGTGTTTGTGACATACACTGGGCAACGCCGGACCTGTTGGTTATGTGGGTCATATGATCACCTAGCGGCTCTGTGTGGAAGGAGGCGTGGCAACATGGAACAAAGGCAATGACATACAGCAGTAGAGATGGGTGAGGAGCAAGATTTGCCCTATGTGACTCTGCCTACACAAGGTGGGTCCTGGAGTGAGGAGGTCGAGAGAGTGGAGGAGATGGAGTCAGCAGGTGTGATGAGGGGGGGACACCCCTTCATTGAATGCAGCTCAGGTGTTGGAAGAGGACACCCCAACTGCGAGTGATAGCGATGTGGAAGACTCATTAGCCATGGCTTTAAATGTGTTATTGGCTGACAAGAGTATTGGGAAGGTTGGGAGTCCAAACCTAGTTCTTGGGTCTGTTGTGGATCAGGGCGTGGAACAGGATCTGCGGTCTGCGCAGTGTGATAAGAATATTTTGATGCAAGAGGTGGAGGTGGAGGTCCACCGGGACAATGTATCAGACGACATGATGCAAGCAGAGGGAGTATCACGGAAGCGTGCTGCTGCACTATCTGACTCCGAGGACGTGATCACGCCTGCTCAGCGCACTGGCAAAAAGTCCTGGGCGGATGTTATGCAGAGAGGACACAGCGGCCCTAAGGGGCAGGAGTTGGTTAAGAGCGTTTCTAAAGGGGCAGAGAGGGACCGAGGTGTCACAAAACGATCTGGTGGCAAGACAGTACCAGGGTCAAGAAGGAAAACCACTCTGTAAGCTTCAAGTGCATGACATTGAACATTAATGGATTGAGATCAGAGAGAAAGTGTGTATGGTTTAGTGAATATTTGGTGCGTAATAGTGTTGACGTGGTGTTCGTGCAGGAACACAACTACAGACCAGGTTATGAGTTGAAGGTGAATGGGTATAATGTGTATGTGGAGCATGCGATAAGGTTGAAAGGAGGAGTTGCCATCCTGGTAAGGGAAACTAGCCCGTTCGTAGTGAGGCATTGTGAGGGTGGGGAGGGGAGGGTGATTCGTGTAGATGGGTGGTGGGGTAGGGTACAGATGAGTTTGGTGTGTGTGTATGGTCCGGTAGAGGGAGATGTGCGTATTAAGAATAAATTTGTGAAGGATGTCCTAGTATATTATTTGCGTGCTTTGCCGGGTGTAGCTGTAATTGGTGGTGATTGGAATTGTGTGATAAGGCGTAAGGATGTGGAACCTAGAGGGGCAGGGTATTGTTTGGGGATTTTGGGGGAATTATTAAATGGAGTGGGGTTAATGGACGTTGGAGGGGGTGGGGTTGTAGAACATACTTTTGTTAGAAGTGGATATGCGGCAAGACTGGATCGATTGTATGTGCCCCGAACAGTAATAGTGAGCAGAGTGCGTGTGGTGGACGCGGTTTTTTCGGATCACAGAGGAGTAATGGTGGACCTAGAATGGGAGGGATTGCCTAGAAGGGGTCAAGGTTATTGGAAGTTAAATGTGAAGCTTTTGCAGGGTGAGGAATGTCGTCAGTCTTTTGCGCAATTGTGGGAACGGTTGGTGGATGAGGCGCCGGGGGATGATGAACTGGTAAATTGGTGGGATTCGGTGGCTAAAAAACGTATCAGAGAATATTATATTTGTCGTGGGAGGGAAGATAATCGGTTAAAGTATGGGTTTCAAAGATATCTTGAAGGGCAGCTGCGTGACTGTTATGCAAGAGGAGGAGCAAGCTATCCAGTGCAGGACATTGAGGGTTTAAAGGAGAGTATTAGGGTATTGCAAAACGAGCATTTTGATGGTGTGCGAATTATGGGAGGATTGGAAGAAGTGCTATGGGGTGATCGGCCGTCGGCTTGCGTGTTAAGAGGCCAGAGAAAGAGGAGAGTGACGATGGAGATGATGGGGTTAAACGTACATGTAGGGATGGAAGGGTATAGAGCGGGTCAAGCATTGGTAACGACAGAGGGTATGAGTGGATATGTAGACGCTTGGTTTAAGTCATATACGTCAAGCGTGGGCTTCCGTGAGGTGGCATTGAGGGAAATGGGAGAGTATGTGCAGTGTGAGCTTGATGGTCAAGATCGGGTGACATTAGGTGGGCCGATTACGGAGTGTGAGATTTGGCAGGCATTGTCAGGAGTGAGCTTGGGAAAGGCGCCGGGTATAGACGGACTGCCAAATGATTTCTACGTAAAGAATTGGGGGGTTATGAGGGTTTTTTTAGTAAGGCTGTTTAAGGCGGCTGAGGTAATGGGAGAGCAGCAACGGACGGCCGTTGTGGTGTTGGTACCGAAAGGGGAGCAGTCAACGGTAATGGATTATCGGGCTCTTTCGCTTATGTGTGGAGATTATAAGTTGTTTGCGAGAATATTAGGGAACAGAATCAAGAGGGTAATAGGCAAGGTAATTGATAGGGGGCAATATGGGGTGCCAGGAAGGTCGATGTATGAAGGGCATGGCATGATTCGAGAATTTATAGAGAAACGGGGGGAGTTGGGTGATGGAGGTGTATTGGCGTTAGATTGGAAGGCTGCTTATGATAGTGTAGAAAGGGAAGCGTTATGGCGGTTCATGTGTTGGCAAGGTTTTGGGGAAGAAATAATATCTTGGGCAAAATTATTGTATCAGGGGGCGTCGATGAGGGTGCAGGTTAACGGGAGGCTAGGAGTTAAAATACAGATGCGACGGGGACTGCGCCAAGGCTGCCCACTATCATAAATATTGTTTGCGTGTATACAGGATCCATTTTATAGGGCCATTCGGAGGTGTGTTGCAGGAGGTGGGGAGGGTACTGACCGGGGGGAGGGGGGCTGGTATCGTAGGTTATGTGGATGACACGACTGTTTTGGTGAGAGGTAATGGGGATTTGCTTAGGGTGGGTAAGGTGGTGGATGTGTTTGGGGAGGCTTCAGGTATGAAAATTAATGTTGAGAAGACTAAGTTTCTAGACCTAAGGGATAGTACAAATGGGGATGAGGTGGTAGGGGGTGGGTGGAAGGTGGTGGATCAACTAATGATATGTGGGATAATTTATGTGAGAAATGCACGGGTGGCTCAAGAGGTGAATTCGGTGAGAATAGTGGATGGAGTATTGAAAAGACTTGGTGGTTTGAGGGCGGCGCAACTAACGCTGCATCAAAGAGTAATAGTGACGAACGTGCTATTGTACAGCAAGATATGGCATGTCATTGTCATGTACCCGCTGATGAGACGTGAGGTGAAACGTTTACAACATGGGGTTTTTAGGTTTATATGGGGATCGGGCTGCGAATGGTTAAGTAGAGCGGTGTTAACACTTCCGGTCAGTCGAGGAGGGCTGGGACTTTTACCTCTGGAAAAAAGGATGATGAGCGTGTACCTAAAACGAAGTTATATAAGGGAGGGGGGCGGGAGGGGAGGTGGACTTGTGCGAGTACGTAAGGATATGCAACGGTGGTGGGGGGGTAGGGATTTAATAGTTGGTGAGGCCATGTTGAGGTTATTAATGACAGTGAGGGATCCGTCGTGTGTTAAATTGAGGGTCCTCGAAGGAGTGGAAGGTAGGTCAGTGGTGGCTGCTGTTGAAGGGGCATACCCTATGTATGCGTGGAACGAAATATGGACGCGTCTAAAACAATTACGTGTAAAACCGGGTGTTCGGGAGGTAATGTTTAGATTTTTACATGGGATTTTGCCGTCTGGGGTTGTCCTATTCAATAGGAGGATAAGGGAGGGAGGGGAATGTAGAGCGTGTGGAAGCATGGAGACAATTTTGCATGCGGTATATTTTTGTGACTGTATAGAAGTTGTGCGGGTCTGGTTAGGAAAGGTGTTCAGGTTAGTGGGTGGGGGAGGGTTGCAGGTGTTGCGGGCTTTAAGTTTGGATATAGGTGGGGTGAGTAAGATGGTGGAGAATGCAGTGGCGTATTTGGTCACGGATTTTATATATATGTCATGGGCCATGAGGGAGGTGGGCGTGGATGAGAGGATAAAGGTGTTAGCTGCGACATTTTACAGAACTAAGTGTCGTAATAGGGAAATTTATGGAGGGAGTTGGGAGACTGCTTTTACTGAGGGCTATCGGAGTTTTCGGTTGAGGGATTTATGGGATTTACGTGCAATGTAAGGGGTCGCGGCGGGCTGGCTTCCCGATAAGGACAGTGTGAAAGGGTTTAGTGTGGAAGAGAATGAATATAGTACTGAGACATAAGTGCCTTTGACTGTGTGATGAGCGGGTTGTGTGTTGTGAAAGAAACAAGTTCTTCAATTTAATTATTAATTATGCAATTGACAAAGGACGACAGACGTCGTAATGTGATGGAATATTATATATCTGCAACGAAATTATTGGTATGTGTGTAATGAAATGACAATGTGGGTGCACTGTGTGAATGCGAAATATATATATACACATGAAGTATTGCGTGTGGTAGGAAGGCTTCAGTATTTATCAACGTCTGAAAGTCATGCACTGTTATGTTTTGTGCTAACAGATTTACATCTTAGTAGTGGTTTTAATGATATGGGTGAAATATTTTTAGAAAGCTTGACTTATCCTGTGTTCTTATTACATATTGTTTTTTCATAGAGCCCGTAGGTTTAGGTTACCATTGAATTGATATATATTATAGGGTAATTGATGGATGACATAGGATTAGGTTTTTGTAGTTTCACTGGTCGTGTTGTAAAGTGTATGCAACATATGTATATATTTATACCTTCCTCGAGAAGGTGATATGTTTGGGAGTTTAGTAGATATGCGTTGTACATGAATCATGTAGAATTGAATTTTATATTATATCAATACATTGAGTGATATTGAACGTATCATGTTGTTCAATATGGAATAATGAAAGCATTTCATACAATATACAGTTACATATAAAGATTGTTACGTGTCAGGTGGATTGACATGCAAGAAGGGGGGGGTAGTGTTTTCAGAATGTAAGGTGTACATTCCGTGGCAGGATGTACAATCAGGAATTAGATGTACTTGCCAAGGAGTCTTTAGGTTAGATTTAGTGTTCCAGACATATTGTCATTACTTCAAGAATTGGAGCGGTCATTGTTTACTGTACAGATTTGTGTCTTTCAAATGTAATATGTTAATTGGAAAGTACATGTACTATGCAGAATTTTTCATCACTGTTTTCACTATGTAATTTGTAGTTTATTTTTATGTACTATGTATGTCTTTTAAATAAAATAAAAAAAAAAAAAAAACTAAATCTATGAAAATAATGCTGCCCAGAATTACACACAAATCTAGAGAGCTTATCTGAGGTTCCTGGAGCTGTCTTGTCCAGTCGTCTGATATCTCAAGTTATGCAGGAATGCACATCCACCAATTTTGCCTCCTATTTGAGAGGTGTCAACACAATTTTAACCTCTAGAGCACGAAAAATTCTTCCCATTACACCAACGTTTGTACAAAATTCAAAACCAAGATTGCGAGTGTCTCTACTTTTTTTCGATAACATACTTCTTTTAAAATTACAATATAGGGCATCTATTTACCTATAAATTACCGTATTTCCGGAAAATATATACAGTATTTTCCACAAAGGGGTTATTTTTTCAAACTGTTCATACTGTGTACCTTGTGTACTACGAAAGCAAAAGACTTGGCAGACGATGCAACATCCCCCCAATGAAAAGCAGGGGTGTCACTAGCACGTTAAGAGACCATACAATAAGTGTCAGGGGCCCGAGACTGGTCAACTGCCTCCCAGCAAACATAAGGGGGATTACCAACAGACCCCTGGCAGTCTTCAAGCTGGCACTGGACAAGCACCTAAAGTCGGTTCCTGACCAGCCAGGCTGTGGCTCGTACGTTGGTTTGCATGCAGCCAGCAGTAACAGCCTGGTTGATCAGGCTCTGATCCACCAGGAGGCCTGGTCACAGACCGGGCCGCGGGGGCGTTGACCCCCGGAACTCTCTCCAGGTAAACTCCAGGTGTGTGTGGTGAGAGGAGGCATGTATCACCTTATTGTTATGTCATTTTTGTTTTATGTAAAATTTTATATACGTTTGGTTTTGTTTCCTTCAACGTTTATATTAATTTAGGTCAGGTCACAACCCTGGTACTGTTTTTCTGTTAAGTGCTATCTTCTTGAAGCAAGTTTTTTATGTATGGTTTACAGTTATATATACAGAGTTTATACATGCAAGTTTTGTAGCATTTTTGTTACGTATGTTCAGGTGTGGGTTGTAAATCGTTTAGTTATAGGGATGGTGTATTTCTTATAAATGGCTTCATGTTTTGTGATTTCAGTCAATCATGTATGATTTACATGTATATTGCATACTGTGTGCTCTAAATAAAACATAAAAAAAAATTGCAAAAGACATGAGCGACCTGTTCTGAACCTATGTTGATCTGGGTTATACAAATGTTACGATCCCATGTAATTGGTAATCATGTTTCCTAATACCCTTTCAAAAATCTTGATAATGCGGGATGTTAAGGTTATTGGTCTAATTTTTGTTTTCAATTGTTTTACTGCCACCTTTGTGGAGTAGGGCAATATCAGTATTTTTTTTAATGACTGTGAGATGATTCCAGTGTCTAGGCTTCTGTGCAAAATAAGGGTTTATTGCAGTTCTTGATGAGTATCGAATTCCAAGAGTCTAGGCTTGGGGTGGAGTGTGCTTCTTAAAACAGAATTCAGCAACAATAACAGAGATAGTGTGAAAGATTTTCTGTTATGACCGAATTTTGGACCGGGCCACGGGGGGCGTTGACCCCCGAAAGCTTCCTTCAGATAGGAGTGTCAAACAGCATCAATGCAGGTCTTGACTAGATGGACCTGGAGTACCTGGAGAGAGTTTCGGGGGTCAACGCCCCCGCGGCCCGGTCTGTGACCAGGCCTCCTGGTGGATCAGCGCCTGATCAACCAGGCTGTTGCTGCTGGCTGCACGCAAACCAACGTACGAGCCACAGCCCGGCTGATCAGGAACTGACTTTAGGTGCTTGTCCAGTGCCAGCTTGAAGACTGCCAGGGGTCTGTTGGTAATCCCCCTTATGTGTGCTGGGAGGCAGTTGAACAGTCTCGGGCCCCTGACACTTATTGTATGGTCTCTTAACGTGCTACTGACACCCCTGCTTTTCATTGGGGGGATGGTGCATCGTCTGCCAAGTCTTTTGCTTTCGTAGTGAGTGATTTTCGTGTGCAAGTTCGGTACTAGTCCCTCTAGGATTTTCCAGGTGTATATAATCATGTATCTCTCCCTCCTGCGTTCCAGGGAATACAGGTTTAGAAACCTCAAGCGCTCCCAGTAATTGAGGTGTTTTATCTCCGTTATGCGCGCCGTGAAAGTTCTCTGTACATTTTCTAGGTCGGCAATTTCACCTGCCTTGAAAGGTGCTGTTAGAGTGCAGCAATATTCCAGCCTAGATAGAACAAGTGACCTGAAGAGTGTCATCATGGGCTTGGCCTCCCTAGTTTTGAAGGTTCTCATTATCCATCCTGTCATTTTTCTAGCAGATGCGATTGATACAATGTTATGGTCCTTGAAGGTGAGATCCTCCGACATAATCACTCCCAGGTCTTTGACGTTGGTGTTTCGCTCTATTTCGTGGCCAGAATTTGTTTTGTACTCTGATGAAGATTTAATTTCCTCATGTTTACCATATCTGAGTAATTGAAATTTCTCATCGTTGAACTTCATATTGTTTTCTGCAGCCCACTGAAAGATTTGGTTGATGTCCGCCTGGAGCCTTGCAGTGTCTGCAATGGAAGACACTGTCATGCAGATTCGGGTGTCATCTGCAAAGGAAGACACGGTGCTGTTTACCTGGAGTTTACCTGGAGAGAGTTTCGGGGGTCAACGCCCCCGCGGCCCGGTCTGTGACCAGGCCTCCTGGTGGATCAGCGCCTGATCAACCAGGCTGTTGCTGCTGGCTGCACGCAAACCAACGTACGAGCCACAGCCCGGCTGATCAGGAACTGCCTTTAGGTGCTTGTCCAGTGCCAGCTTGAAGACTGCCAGGGGTCTGTTGGTAATCCCCCTTATGTGTGCTGGGAGGCAGTTGAACAGTCTCGGTCCCCTGACACTTATTGTATGGTCTCTTAACGTGCTAGTGACACCCCTGCTTTTCATTGGGGGGATGGTGCATCGTCTGCCAAGTCTTTTGCTTTCGTAGTGAGTGATTTTCGTGTGCAAGTTCGGTACTAGTCCCTCTAGGATTTTCCAGGTGTATATAATCATGTATCTCTCCCTCCTGCGTTCCAGGGAATACAGGTTTAGAAACCTCAAGCGCTCCCAGTAATTGAGGTGTTTTATCTCCGTTATGCGCGCCGTGAAAGTTCTCTGTACATTTTCTAGGTCGGCAATTTCACCTGCCTTGAAAGGTGCTGTTAGAGTGCAGCAATATTCCAGCCTAGATAGAACAAGTGACCTGAAGAGTGTCATCATGGGCTTGGCCTCCCTAGTTTTGAAGGTTCTCATTATCCATCCTGTCATTTTTCTAGCAGATGCGATTGATACAATGTTATGGTCCTTGAAGGTGAGATCCTCCGACATAATCACTCCCAGGTCTTTGACGTTGGTGTTTCGCTCTATTTTGTGGCCAGAATTTGTTTTGTACTCTGATGAAGATTTAATTTCCTCATGTTTACCATATCTGAGTAATTGAAATTTCTCATCGTTGAACTTCATATTGTTTTCTGCAGCCCACTGAAAGATTTGGTTGATGTCCGCCTGGAGCCTTGCAGTGTCTGCAATGGAAGACACTGTCATGCAGATTCGGGTGTCATCTGCAAAGGAAGACACGGTGCTGTGGCTGACATCCTTGTCTATGTCGGATATGAGGATGAGGAACAAGATGGGAGCTAGTACTGTGCCTTGTGGAACAGAGCTTTTCACCGTAGCTGCCTCGGACTTTACTCTGTTGACGACTACTCTCTGTGTTCTGTTAGTGAGGAAATTATAGATCCATCGACCAACTTTTCCTGTTATTCCTTTAGCGTGCATTTTGTGCGCTATTACGCTATTACGCTGTGGCAGACATCCTTGTCTATGTCGGATATGAGGATGAGGAACAAGATGGGAGCTAGTACTGTGCCTTGTGGAACAGAGCTTTTCACCGTAGCTGCCTCGGACTTTACTCTGTTGACGACTACTCTCTGTGTTCTGTTAGTGAGGAAATTATAGATCCATCGACCGACTTTTCCTGTTATTCCTTTAGCGCGCATTTTGTGCGCTATTACGCCATGGTCACACTTGTCGAAGGCTTTTGCAAAGTCTGTATATATTACATCTGCATTCTTTTTGTCTTCTAGTGCATTTAGGACCTTGTCGTAGTGATCCAGTAGTTGAGACAGACAGGAGCGACCTGTTCTAAACCCATGTTGCCCTGGGTTGTGTAACTGATGGGTTTCTAGATGGGTGGTGATCTTGCTTCTTAGGACCCTTTCAAAGATTTTTATGATATGGGATGTTAGTGCTATTGGTCTGTAGTTCTTTGCTGTTGCTTTACTGCCCCCTTTGTGGAGTGGGGCTATGTCTGTTGTTTTTAGTAACTGAGGGACGACCCCCGTGTCCATGCTCCCTCTCCATAGGAGAGGTGGCATTATTTGGCAGCAAATCTCTACACTGACATTCTTGATTTTTAACAAGTCTGAGCACACTCCACTCCAAACCAACAGATACAGATTCTAATGCCGGAAAAAAAATCCCCCCCCAGTACCAACAATACCACCAGTCCGATAACATTCTTCTTTGCAAACATACAGGGTCTAAAGCCAGCAACAAACAACAAAATACCTTTCATCCGTGGACTGCTTGCAGAGGCAAAGGCAATGTTCGCGGCTTTCACTGAGACCCACATAAAGGATCACTTGGACAACAAAATATGGATCCCAGGTTACAACCTATACAGATGTGACAGAGTGAACAGGCAAAAGGGGGGGGGGGGTTGGCCTGTACATTGCAGAGTCACTTGTTTGCACAGAACTGCTAAATGCCTCAAATGATGTAGTGGAAGTTTTAGCAGTAAAGGTCGAGAACCAAAACCTAGTCATTGTGGTAGTCTACAAGCCTCCGGATGCAACATCCCAGCAATTCCAGGAACAGCTGTTAAAAATTGACCACTGTCTGGAAAACCTTCCAGCTCCTGCACCCAACATCTTGCTCCTGGGGGATTTCAACTTAAGGCACCTAAAATGGAGGAATATAGCAAATAATATTGTTGCAGTAATAACACCAGGAGGCAGCTCTGATGAAAACTCACACTCACGCGAGCTTTTAAATCTCTGCACAAAATTCAATTTAAACCAGCAAATAATAGAGCCTACTAGACTGGAGAATACACTAGACCTCATCTTCACTAACAATGATGATCTGATAAGAAATATCACCATATCAAAAATAATATACTCAGATCACAACATAATTGAGGTTCAGTCATGTATGCGCGGAGCCCCAGACCGACATAATGAGATTAATCACAAGGGAGCATTCACCAAATTCAACTTCAATAACAAAAACATAAAGTGGGACCAAGTAAACCAAGTCCTAACCGATATAAGCTGGGAAGATATACTAAGCAACACAGACCCCAACTTATGCCTAGAACAGATTAACTCGGTGGCACTCGATGTATGCACAAGGCTTATTCCTCTTAAGAAAAAGGAGGAGTAGATGTAAAACAGAAAGAGACAGGCGCTCCCTTTACAGGCGACAGAAAAGAATAACAGAGCGGCTAAAAGAGGTCAATATATCTGAAATGCGTAGGGAGACACTGGTCAGAGAAATAGCAAGCATCGAACTTAAGCTAAAAGAATCCTTTAGGAGTCAGGAATCGCGGGAAGAACTAAAAGCCATAAATGAAATCGAAAGAAACCCAAAGTATTTCTTCTCCTATGCCAAATCAAAATCGAGAACAACGTCCAGTATTGGGCCCCTACTTAAACAAGATGGGTCCTACACAGATGACAGCAAGGAAATGAGTGAGCTACTCAAGTCCCAATATGACACAGTTTTTAGCAAGCCGCTAACCAGACTGAGAGTCGAAGATCAAAATTAATTTTTTATGAGAGAGCCGCAAAATTTGATTAACACAAGCCTATCCGATGTTATCCTGACGCCAAATGACTTCGAACAGGCGATAAATGACATGCCCATGCACTCTCCCCCAGGGCCAGACTCATGGAACTCTGTGTTCATCAAGAACTGCAAGAAGCCCCTATCACGAGCCTTTTCCATCCTATGGAGAGGGAGCATGGACACGGGGGTCGTCCCACAGTTACTAAAAACAACAGACATAGCCCCACTCCACAAAGGGGGCAGTAAAGCAACAGCAAAGAACTACAGACCAATAGCACTAACATCCCATATCATAAAAATCTTTGAAAGGGTCCTAAGAAGCAAGATCACCACCCATCTAGAAACCCATCAGTTACACAATCCAGGGCAACATGGGTTTAGAACAGGTCGCTCCTGTCTGTCTCAACTATTGGATCACTACGACAAGGTCCTAAATGCACTAGAAGACAAAAAGAATGCAGATGTAATATATACAGACTTTGCAAAAGCCTTCGACAAGTGTGACCATGGCGTAATAGCGCACAAAATGCGTGCTAAAGGAATAACAGGAAAAGTCGGTCGATGGATCTATAATTTCCTCACTAACAGAACACAGAGAGTAGTCGTCAACAGAGTAAAGTCCGAGGCAGCTACGGTGAAAAGCTCTGTTCCACAAGGCACAGTACTCGCTCCCATCTTGTTCCTCATCCTTATATCCGACATAGACAAGGATGTCAGCCACAGCACCGTGTCTTCCTTTGCAGATGACACCCGAATCTGCATGACAGTGTCTTCCATTGCAGACACTGCAAAGCTCCAGGCGGACATCAACCAAATCTTTCATTGGGCTGCAGAAAACAATATGAAGTTCAATGATGAGAAATTTCAATTACTCAGATATGGTAAACATGAGGAAATTAAATCTTCATCAGAGTACAAAACAAATTCTGGCCACAAAATAGAGCGAAACACCAACGTCAAAGACCTGGGAGTGATCATGTCGGAGGATCTCACCTTCAAGGACCATAACATTGTATCAATCGCATCTGCTAGAAAAATGACAGGATGGATAATGAGAACCTTCAAAACTAGGGAGGCCAAGCCCATGATGACACTCATCAGGTCACTTGTTCTATCTAGGCTGGAATATTGCTGCACACTAACAGCACCTTTCAAGGCAGGTGAAATTGCCGACCTAGAAAATGTACAGAGAACTTTCACGGCGCGCATAACGGAGATAAAACACCTCAATTATTGGGAGCGCTTGAGGTTCCTAAACCTGTATTCCCTGGAACGCAGGAGGGAGAGATACATGATTATATACACCTGGAAAATCCTAGAGGGACTAGTACCGAACTTGCACACGAAAATCACTCACTACGAAAGCAAAAGACTTGGCAGACGATGCACCATCCCCCCAATGAAAAGAAGGGGTGTCACTAGCACGTTAAGAGACCATACAATAAGTGTCAGGGGCCCGAGACTGTTCAACTGCCTCCCAGCACACATAAGGGGGATTACCAACAGACCCCTGGCAGTCTTCAAGCTGGCACTGGACAAGCACCTAAAGTCAGTTCCGGATCAACCGGGCTGTGGCTCGTACGTTGGTTTGCGTGCAGCCAGCAGCAACAGCCTGGTTGATCAGGCTCTGATCCACCAGGAGGCCTGGTCACAGACCGGGCCGCGGGGGCGTTGACCCCCGGAACTCTCTCCAGGTAAACTCCAGGTAAACACTGATCAGATCAGATAGACTGGTCCGAACCCTTGACTGGTCCGAACCCTTGACTGGTCCGAACCCTGGACTGGTTTCAAACGGTTTCGTTGTGCACTACCTAGCAGGTTATTAATAGAATATTCAAGAGGTTGCTAGTAGAATTGCAGTAAATCAACCATTCAAATCATTATGAAGCTGTGTGTAGTCTGTGGTCAGTCAAACAAACGGGCTTCCACATGCATAAATTGTCATTTTTGTGGAAATTGGTGTCACGCCCCTTGTGCAGATATCCAAGAACTAGCTACAAGCAGTATTAAAACAGGGAAGTGTTTTTGGGTATGCCCAAATGAGATAAATCTGTGGACTAAAATCACAAGGGTATTAAAAGAGGTCAACATCAAAGCTGTTTTCATAGAAAACCTGGGAGCTTTCTACAACAGATGGGAACATAAAAAGTCTGGGCTGAATGGTACTGCCCTTGATACTGGCCATGTAGTCAGAAACTGTAAGGCTGGAGATGATGTCCTGGTAGTCAGTAAATGGGGGGCTGATAGTGCTGTCCTGGGAGACAGTAATGGTGAAGCTGGAGGTGCTGTCCTGGGAGACAGTAATGGTGAAGCTGGAGGTGCTGTCCTGGGAGACAGTAATGGTGAAGCTGGAGATGCTGTCCTGGGAGACAGTAATGGGGAAGCTGGAGATGCTGTCCTGGGAGACAGTAATGGTAAAGCTGGAGATTTTGTCCAGGCAGTCGGGAATTATACGCAGGAAGGAATACATATAAATGACCTCATAGGGGACAGGAGCCATAGTAGGGAAACAAGTGTAGTCAAAGATAAGATAAAACCAATATTGCAAACTAGAAATACCGCAGGAAATAGCAAACAAGAGGACTCCACTAGCAATAGTGAGGATATATTACCAAAAACAACTGGTTGGAGCTCCATTGTTGGTGTTAGGGAGGATAGAAGTAAGACAGGGAAACATGCACCAACAGGGAATACAGTCACAGAAACCCAAGGCAAACGGAAACCAAGCCTGTGCACTTACTATGCACTCGGTATCTGCTGGCATGGGAAATCTGGAAAAACAGATGGGACGTGCAACTATGACCACCCTAGAAAATGCCATGCCCATATGACAACAGGAAAATGCAAACTCCCTTCCTGTAAGCTTTTTCACCCTGAACTGTGTACCTCTTCAGTACAGGAAAGACTGTGCTATAACTTAAATTGCCAGGCATACCATCTAAAGGGGACAAAAAGATACAAAACATCCAGGCCATGGGAATACCTGGGTAGCCACAGCCACTCAAGAGGGAGAGGTTTTTTAGTGCCAGGAAGGAAAAAAAACTGGCAGGAAATGGCAGAAATCGTACACCAAATCCAGTCATTCCTGGAGTGGAACCACAGTCGATGGCCTCCACTCCAAACCAACAGATACAGATACTAATGCCGGAAAAAAAATCCCCCCCCAGTACCAACAATACCACCAGTCCGATAACATTCTTCTTTGCAAATATACAGGGTCTAAAGCCAGCAACAAACAACAAAATACCTTTCATCAGTGGACTGCTTGCAGAGGCAAAGGCAATGTTCGCGGCTTCCACTGAGACCCACATAAAGCATCACTTGGACAACTAAATATGGATCCCAGGTTACAACCTATACAGATGTGACAGAGTGAACAGGCAAAAGGGGGGGGGGGTTGGCCTGTACATTGCAGAGTCACTTGTTTGCACAGAACTGCTAAATGCCTCAAATGATGTAGTGGAAGTTTTAGCAGTAAAGGTCGAGAACCAAAATCTAGTCATTGTGGTAGTCTACAAGCCTCCGGATGCAACATCCCAGCAATTCCAGGAACAGCTGTTAAAAATTGACCACTGTCTGGAAAACCTTCCAGCTCCTGCACCCAACATCTTGCTCCTGGGGGATTTCAACTTAAGGCACCTAAAATGGAGGAATATAGCAAATAATATTGTTGCAGTAATAACACCAGGAGGCAGCTCTGATGAAAACTCACACTCACGCGAGCTTTTAAATCTCTGCACAAAATTCAATTTAAACCAGCAAATAATAGAGCCTACTAGACTGGAGAATACACTAGACCTCATCTTCACTAACAATGATGATCTGATAAGAAATGTCACCATATCAAAAACAATATACTCAGATCACAACATAATTGAGGTTCAGTCATGTATGCGCGGAGCCCCAGACCGACATAATGAGATTAGTCACGAGGGAGCATTCACCAAATTCAACTTCAATAACAAAAACATAAAGTGGGACCAAGTAAACCAAGTCCTAACCGATATAAGCTGGGAAAATATACTAAGCAACACAGACCCCAACTTATGCCTAGAACAGATTAACTCGGTGGCACTCGATGTATGCACAAGGCTTATTCCTCTAAGAAAAAGGAGGAGTAGATGTAAAACAGAAAGAGACAGGCGCTCCCTTTACAGGCGACGGAAAATAATAACAGAGCGGCTAAAAGAGGTCAATATATCTGAAATGCGTAGGGAGACACTGGTCAGAGAAATAGCAAGCATCGAACTTAAGCTAAAAGAATCCTTTAGGAGTCAGGAATCGCGGGAAGAACTAAAAGCCATAAATGAAATCGAAAGAAACCCAAAGTATTTCTTCTCTTATGCCAAATCAAAATCGAGAACAACGTCCAGTATTGGGCCCCTACTTAAACAAGATGGGTCCTACACAGATGACAGCAAGGAAATGAGTGAGCTACTCAAGTCCCAATATGACTCAGTTTTTAGCAAGCCGCTAACCAGACTGAGAGTCGAAGATCAAAATTAATTTTTTATGAGAGAGCCACAAAATTTGATTAACACAAGCCTATCCGATGTTATCCTGACGCCAAATGACTTCGAACAGGCGATAAATGACATGCCCATGCACTCTGCCCCAGGGCCAGACTCATGGAACTCTGTGTTCATCAAGAACTGCAAGAAGCCTCTATCACGAGCCTTTTCCATCCTATGGAGAGGGAGCATGGACACGGGGGTCGTCCCACAGTTACTAAAAACAACAGACATAGCCCCACTCCACAAAGGGGGCAGTAAAGCAACAGCAAAGAACTACAGACCAATAGCACTAACATCCCATATCATAAAAATCTTTGAAAGGGTCCTAAGAAGCAAGATCACCACCCATCTAGAAACCCATCAGTTACACAACCCAGGGCAACATGGGTTTAGAACAGGTCGCTCCTGTCTGTCTCAACTATTGGATCACTACGACAAGGTCCTAAATGCACTAGAAGACAAAAAGAATGCAGATGTAATATATACAGACTTTGCAAAAGCCTTCGACAAGTGTGACCATGGCGTAATAGCGCACAAAATGCGTGCTAAAGGAATAACAGGAAAAGTCGGTCGATGGATCTATAATTTCCTCACTAACAGAACACAGAGAGTAGTCGTCAACAGAGTAAAGTCCGAGGCAGCTACGGTGAAAAGCTCTGTTCCACAAGGCACAGTACTCGCTCCCATCTTGTTGCTCATCCTCATATCCGACATAGACAAGGATGTCAGCCACAGCACCGTATCTTCCTTTGCAGATGACACCCGAATCTGCATGACAGTGTCTTCCATTGCAGACACTGCAAAGCTCCAGGCGGACATCAACCAAATCTTTCAGTGGGCTGCAGAAAACAATATGAAGTTCAACGATGAGAAATTTCAATTACTCAGATATGGTAAACATGAGGAAATTAAATCTTCATCAGAGTACAAAACAAATTCTGGCCACATAATAGAGCAAAACACCAACGTCAAAGACCTGGGAGTGATCATGTCGGAGGATCTCACCTTCAAGGACCATAACATTGTATCAATCGCATCTGCTAGAAAAATGACAGGATGGATAATGAGAACCTTCAAAACTAGGGAGGCCAAGCCCATGATGACACTCTTCACGTCACTTGTTCTATCTAGGCTGGAATATTGCTGCACACTAACAGCACCTTTCAAGGCAGGTGAAATTGCCGACCTAGAAAATGTACAGAGAACTTTCACGGCGCGCATAACGGAGATAAAACACCTCAATTATTGGGAGCGCTTGAGGTTCCTAAACCTGTATTCCCTGGAACGCAGGAGGGAGAGATACATGATTATATACACCTGGAAAATCCTAGAGGGACTAGTACCGAACTTGCACACGAAAATCACTCACTACGAAAGCAAAAGACTTGGCAGACGATGCACCATCCCCCCAATGAAAAGCAGGGGTGTCACTAGCACGTTAAGAGACCATACAATAAGTGTCAGGGGCCCAAGACTGTTCAACTGCCTCCCAGCACACATAAGGGGGATTACCAACAGACCCCTGGCAGTCTTCAAGCTGGCACTGGACAAGCACCTAAAGTCAGTTCCGGATCAGCCGGGCTGTGGCTCGTACGTTGGTTTGCGTGCAGCCAGCAGCAACAGCCTGGTTGATCAGGCTCTGATCCACCAGGAGGCCTGGTCACAGACCGGGCCGCGGGGGCGTTGACCTGGAGTTTACCTGGAGTTTACCTGGAGAGAGTTCCGGGGGTCAACGCCCCCGCGGCCCGGTCTGAGACCAGGCCTCCTGGTGGATCAGAGCCTGATCAACCAGGCTGTTGCTGCTGGCTGCACGCAAACCAACATACGAGCCACAGCCCGGCTGATCCGGAACTGACTTTAGGTGCTTGTCCAGTGCCAGCTTGAAGACTGCCAGGGGTCTGTTGGTAATCCCCCTTATGTGTGCTGGGAGGCAGTTGAACAGTCTCGGCCCCCTGACACTTATTGTATGGTCTCTTAACGTGCTAGTGACACCCCTGCTTTTCATTGGGGGGATGGTGCATCGTCTGCCAAGTCTTTTGCTTTCGTAATGAGTGATTTTCGTGTGCAAGTTCGGTACTAGTCCCTCTAGGATTTTCCAGGTGTATATAATCATGTATCTCTCCCTCCTGCGTTCCAGGGAATACAGGTTTAGGAACCTCAAGCGCTCCCAATAATTGAGGTGTTTTATCTTCGTTATGCGCGCCGTGAAAGTTCTCTGTACATTTTCTAGGTCTGCAATTTCACCTGCCTTGAAAGGTGCTGTTAGTGTGCAGCAATATTCCAGCCTAGATAGAACAAGTGACCTGAAGAGTGTCATCATGGGCTTGGCCTCCCTAGTTTTGAAGGTTCTCATTATCCATCCTGTCATTTTTCTAGCAGATGCGATTGATACAATGTTATGGTCCTTGAAGGTGAGATCCTCCGACATGATCACTCCCAGGTCTTTGACGTTGGTGTTTCGCTCTATTTTGTGGCCAGAATTTGTTTTGTACTCTGATGAAGATTTAATTTCCTCATGTTTACCATATCTGAGTAATTGAAATTTCTCATCGTTGAACTTCATATTGTTTTCTGCAGCCCACTGAAAGATTTGGTTGATGTCTGCCTGGAGCTTTGCAGTGTCTGCAATGGAAGACACTGTCATGCAGATTCGGGTGTCATGTGCAAAGGAAGACACGGTGCTGTGGCTGACATCCTTGTCTATGTCGGATATAAGGATGAGGAACAAGATGGGAGCGAGTACTGTGCCTTGTGGAACAGAACTTTTCACCGTAGCTGCCTCGGACTTTACTCTGTTGACGACTACTCTCTGTGTTCTGTTAGTGAGGAAATTATAGATCCATCGACCGACTTTTCCTGTTATTCCTTTAGCACGCATTTTGTGCGCTATTACGCCATGGTCACACTTGTCGAAGGCTTTTGCAAAGTCTGTATATATTACATCTGCATTCTTTTTGTCTTCTAGTGCATTTAGGACCTTGTCGTAGTGGTCCAATAGTTGAGACAGACAGGAGCGACCTGTTCTAAACCCATGTTGCCCTGGGTTGTGTAACTGATGGGTTTCTAGATGCGTGGTGATCTTGCTTCTTAGGACCCTTTCAAAGAACTCTCTCCAGGTAAACACTAGGCAGAAGGAAAAGGAAAAACTAGAAGAACGGATAGATCCGGAGCAGAGAAACACACTAACCTGATATCAAAATGCTTCTTCAATCTTAATCGTCTTTTTTTTTCCAATATTCTTTACTACCACATGATGAGAAATACTCTTGTACCTCGCTTAAAATCCCACATTTTTTATTTATTACTGCTGATGTCTTCTGAACGCTTATGAAATGCTGAGTCATTTTTAAATTTGGTGTCACCTCCATCAACATGTTTTTATTCTACCAACAATGAATCTCTTTCGACAACAATTATGGTAACCGGCATCCGCTGCATGCAAGTCACTGACATGTATAAATGAGACATGCAACGTGAGGTAACTCTTATGTAAAAGTTTTGCCCACTAGAATCTTTATCAATTGATAAAGCCGCTGGTAGGATAATTCTAAGTTAAATATGCCTATAGCAATTATGTGTGCATAGCAACTACTATAAAAATATGTGATAATCCTGAAGAGAGCTTATCTTATTACTTGATTCGCAACTCATGCTGACCATTAACAATTCACCAAAAACCCGCAATTAATAAATAATCACAAAATATTCAGGCTCTTGTTCCTGTACATATGTACGAATATTAGTAGTAATATACCTTCCTAAAAATATATATGAACTATGAAGTCAGAAGCCGCCAAGGAAACCTTAATCAATATTGACTTGAGTTGTATAGTTGAACTTATATTTAGCTGTCATTCTACCTTCAGTTTAGCATGCACTTAACAGACTGAAGTATCAACAACTAGTTGACAAATGTATTTAAATACAGCGTTCCTGGGCTTATTCTATTTTTTTCATTTTTTATGTGCTATGAAGGTTTAAAGTTGGCGCCTTAGTGAGCAGCCAGTGAGGTTGCATCACCAGTAATGGCGTGGGTTATCCTTAACTCCTATTGGTTCATCTTGCTAACGTTACTTAAACATCTATCGTGTGAAGTAGTTTATAGTGTATATAAAAATTATTTTACTTAATAGATGCATTTCTAATTGTTTTTAATGATTATTTTTAATAAGAAGCTTATATTTTAATTGCGTTTGAAATTTATATACGCATGTAAGCAAAGCAGCAGTGGAATTTTCCTTTCCACCATAAACCTGTAATATCCGCGATAGAAACTAGTTCTAATCAGTGTTATGAACTATATGTATAACTCTATTGCTCTCATAATAATTTAAACATTGTTTATTGTTTTAAATGTTGTAACTTGCATATAACGTAATGCGTGTTTCTAATTTAAAATCGAGAAAAAATCGTAAGGAGTGTGATAAAAGATGTTGTTGCGCGCGTCAGAAGGAAGAGCATATCGAGTTGTTCTTTCACTCTCTGGGTGACCACGGGATCACTGCTCAGTCACTTCTCCCACCCTCCAGCAATTGCCAGTATCACCATCATGGGCAATCCCAAGGTTTTCTTCGATGTCACCGCTAATAACAAGCCTCTTGGCAGGGTTGTTATGGAGGCAAGTGTGTTAGAATATAGCCTCTATAACGTTTTAGTTCAGAAAACATTAGGTCTGACAGCTGTCAAAATGCCGGCTTTGTGGAATGTGATAGCGTGTAATTGTGAACTTTGGTAACTTTACCTGTAATTTACTGGGCTTTGGTATCAGCACTTGAGTTATACCGTTACAGAATAGCAATGTTAATAGAGAATGTCCTGTAGCTTAAATGTGTTTCAGTAATGTTCGGGAAAATTTAATTTAGAAATTGACTAAAATTTTTGTATTGATCCACTTATGTAAAAAAAAAATTCTTTGGGTTATCTTTGTGGTTTGTATATGGTTTATCGTGAAATTGTTGTGCATTCTGTAGTCTTTTCAATTTTTTAATGTTTTTAAAAAGAGATTGGACGTATGAAATATACTAGGCGCTGAACTGTCCTGTTATGTCCCAGGGTTTTCATGTAACTTAAGCCAACTAGTTATTTAGGTGGCGTGTGTGTTACTTTTTTTAATGCCTCGACGTAATTTAGGTTTAACGTTAGTTGCCTATAATTTTTAAATTATAATGGATTAATTTAAATAGGGAAACCCGACATTTGACTAGTCAGACTGGGTAACGTCGGTGAGATTAGATAGTATCGGAATTTCGTGTTGTAATCTTTAAAGCTTTTCAGGTTCACTACATTGTGGTATTTTATTCACTGGTTGTAACATTAGGCATAAATTAGTGGTTAGGTATAAATTAAATATGCCATGGACAACTGGGACTGTTCTTTTAGTTTTAGCTTTAAATTGGAATGAAGTGCAAATTAACTTAAATTAATTAAATTGTACTAAAGAATGTGTGCATCATTGCAACTAAATCCTGCTGTCTATTCTCACTCCTGTACTTAATTACCCAATTCGTGCTTAAATGACTAATTTAAGTTTAGTTCTTGCCTAGATGTTAGTCTTAAGAATTTAATCTTTATTACCGCCCATTCACTGGGTACTGAGCCTTGAGTTTGGTTTTTGCTTTCCCCACCACTTTGAATGTAGTACAGTACTTATTTTACAAAAAATTATTTAAGAACATAAACACTGCAGACTTAGTAGCACAAGCTAGTCAGGCCCAACTCTCGCCCACCCATACCCACTCTTGTATTTTACCAATTTTTAAAGCTACACAGGTTTAGCTTCTATGACGGTACTCTAGAGTTTGTTCACTCATCCACAACTGTTACCAAACCAGTGTTTACCTATATCCTTCCTGGATCTGAATTTTTCAACTTTAAACCATTGCTGCGAGTCCTGTCTTGGCTAGATATTTTAGCACACTATCTACATCCCCTTTATTCCTGTTTTCCATTTATACCCCTCAATATCCCCTCTAATTCTACGCCTTTCTAGAGTGCGGATTCAAGGCCCTCGGTCTATCCTCGTAGGGAAGATTTGATACATGGGATTAACTTTGTCATCCTTCTCTGTATGTTTTCCAGTGCATTTATATCCATTCTGTAATACAGTGACCAAAACTGTGCAGCAGCATCTAAATGAGACCTAACCAAGTATATAGTTGAACAACCCGAGGTCTATTATTTATGCTTCTTGATATGAAGCCGAAGATTGTTTGCTTTTTGAACACATGTACTGTTTTGGTTTTAGATTACTGCTAACCAGAACTCCCAAATCTTTTTTGTAGTCAGTAATATTAATATCTACATTTTCCAGTTTGTGGCTTGGTAATTTTCCTGTCCAATGTTTAGAACCTTGTATGTCTATAATAAACTGCATCTGCCACTTCTCAATCACTGCATCAGTCTATTCAAAACTTTCTAAGTGCTCTAATGTCCTCGTCAGAATGAATTCGACGGCCTATTTTGGTATTGGCAAACTTGCTTATGGCTATTCCTTTGTCATTTATGTAGATTGTGAACAAGGGGCCCAACGCTGACCCCTGTGGAACACTGCTTATGACTTTCCCACTCTGATTTCTGCCCACTTATGCAAACTATTGCTTATTTCAACCACACCTCTATCTAGGAAATTTATTCAGTGTGCCTTAATTTTCCTCTAGTCTCTGATGTGGGACTATCAAGACTTACTGAAGTTCATATACACAATATATTCATTACCATGATCTACCTCAAATACCTTAGTGAAAAAAATTAATAAATTTGCAAGGCAGGAATGCCCTTTTGTAAAAATGCTGAGATTCGTTGATCAATTTATGCTCTTCAAAATGGCTACGAAATGCCTCTGCAATTGAGTCCATAAATTTTTTCACTGGATCTTAGGCTTATTGGTCTATAGCTCGAAGCTAAGGACCTGTCATCTGCTTTGAAAATAGGTATCACATTGCCATTTTCCATTTATCTGGCACTGCCAGTTTGTAGTGATGAAAAAATTAGCCTAAGGGTGTGCTAAGCTCTTTACATTACTTACCTAGCAGCTCTTCTCTCCTACCTTTCTCAATATCATTTCCACCAGCACTGAGATAATAGGCTTGTTCCCATTACCTGACATTATCCAACCTGTTAACTGTCACCACCCACAGCTCAGGAAAACTCCCTTTTCCTATTACAGAAAAGTACGGTCCATATCTTGCTTGCGAGCCACCAACTGCAAGAATGTGCTTACCTCTATTAGTACTCATCCTGAACAGAAGTGATTTCCTATCTTCAAATCTTAACATTTCTTATTTTGATGCTCCTCCCATTACTGGGACCCACTTGCCGCTTGTAGCAGGTGCTGTACTACTCACTCCTGGTAGCCTCATTTCCCTCACCCACTCCAGCCACCTCACCTTCACTCCCAAACCCATTGAGGTGATTCTTCAACCTCCTAATTTCCTCCTGGAGAAGTAGGACTACCACCTTCAATACTAATCTCAACACACTAATCTTCAGCACTGTGGAAGCAAGCCATGGCTTTGTAACTCTCCACACTAATCCCCAAAGTAGCTCAGGACCATATGACCACTTAGTAGGAAATAGCTAATGCTTATTCATGATCACTAGCATTCCAGCCATGTAGAAAAGATTCTGGTCATGGAATTGTGAAGAGGTTCATTTCAATTATAGATGCAAAAATCCTTGGGACATCTATTTTGTATTATACCACAGTAATTTACATGAAGCACTTTGGAATTAAGCCTACTGGTCTGCTAGGCAGTTACTACTGTACCAACCACTCTTAGGTTAATTTAAATGTTTGACATGATACTTCAAAGATGTTAGTTGGCATTTTCCTCTGGAAAACTGCCAAGTACTACAGGAGTTGGGTCAAGACTTGCCAAATTAGCAGCAGTCCAAGGGTTTGGCTGTCAAAATAGTATCTAGCAGTCTGTTAAAATGTTTCTTCAATGATGTGATACCAGTGGTTATTAGCCAATTAGATTCACTTTAGTTTATACATGGAAGAACTCTGCCAGTAGGAAAATACTGTGGACTTTTGACGTTGAAAAGTAATGTTGATCACTTGTTTGTGCTATGTTAAGTAAATTGGGGTGTGGGACTAACAGGGCCAGCTTGCATACTTTATACTTGTACTCTAGGTATCTTTTTAACCCTTAAATGGTCCAAACGTATGTTTTTTCAGCATCTGAAAGTATGTAAAAGAATGTAGATCTTTTTTGTTTTATGTTTGAAAACGTGTAAAAAAAAAACTTATCTACATTTTTTTTGTTATATTTGAAAGTATGTAAAAAAAACAAGTGGATCTACTTTTGTAGCAATGCAAATTTGAACGTTGATTTGTTTGGACCGTTTAAGGGTTAAAAGGTTAACACTAGTTAACACTACCACTGTGATCCTTTAACTAAAGTCTTTGTACATACAAGTTTCTGTGGGTTGTAGCAAATACACTAGCCTTTTGTATTGAAATTTTGCTGGTCCATGGCCAGGCTTGGGAAGTAGGAAAACCTCAAATCTTGTGCAAGTTATTTCTTGGCCAAAAATTGAATGTTTAGTCTGCTTAGCATGATCATGGGTATTGGAACAATTATTTAAAAGTACTCATACTTTTATCTTGCTGTAAAAAGCATGCCTAACAAGTTTTACTGGGTTTTAGTATAGCCTTTTTAGCTATAAGAGTCAGTGACACCTATAGGAGGAGTCCTTAGGTTATTCAACTCTGTTGTTGGTTAGGCCTTGCTTAAATTATGCTGCACAGTTCTTGTCAGTCTTGCAGAATGGATATAAATGCTGGGAAATGTACAGAGAAGGATGACAATTGATCCCATGTATACCTGGAGATTTTCAGGGGTCAGTGCTCCAGTAGCCTGGTCTGTGACAAGCTTCGGGTATTGGAAATCTTTCCTATAAGGATCAATTAAGGACCCTTGATCTGCACTCTAGAAAGGCATAGAGTTAGGGTGGGGGGATATGATTTAGGTGTATAAATGGGAAAAGTGGAATAAAGGATGTAAATAACGTGCTAAAAAATCTCTCAACCAAGACGGGCCTCTCGGCAATAGTTTGATATATTTAGACTTAGAAAGGATATAGGAAAGCATTGGTTTGGCAAGTTGTGGATTTAGTGGAACACTGCAGAGTAGTGTCAGTGAAGCTCAAACTTTTTAAAAGTACGTTAGACAAATGTACACGTGGGTGTGGGTGGCTGTGACTTGGCCTTGACTAGCTTAGGCCAGTAGGTGACTTGGACCTGCTTATCATGGGCCAGTAGGTCTGCTGCAGTGCTTCAGTTCTTATAACTTAGACTGAAGGAAGATTGACTGGTTTAGAGAACAGGAAGGATAACCATGTATACCAGATTGGAAAAGATTGTGTACACTTGAATATAGCTAGTTGTCTTGCCCCCACTTTAAGTGGCATCCCATAAAATGTAACTGGCATAGAATGTCTTGTGCAGTAGAACTAAGGAGCATATCTTAACTATCCATGGTTCACAATTAGTTTTGCCTTGGCATTTTTTTAGTAGGCCCTTTCACAATTTACAGAAATAAACTAGTTAGCTACTTATACAAATGACAAAAAATCGAGTGGAGGACAAAAGTTAGACAAATGGTCTAAGCCTCGTGAAAGGAAATGATGAAACGCCAGTTAACTAGCATAGTACTTATAAATTCAAATGGAAATGTGTGCTGGAGGTTAAAAATATCCCTGGAAAGGGTAAAGTAAGGGACAAGTTCATAAATGGAAATTGGTAAAAAGATAAGCTTCCAATATGAAGTACACATTAGATTATGCAATAAGATCACAGTAAACGGGTGATTTCAGAATATGCAAAACAACCACTCTGAAAGAATAGAGAAATTCTAAGCGCTTTCGTGACTAACATTATCAAGGAACTATGAAAGTAAAGCATCCAAGGAAGCTATATAAGGGGTCTGGCCAGCACCTCTATCAGATCCCACAACGGTTAAACACCTGACGCGCGCCGACCCAACTTGGATAGGTCCTTTGCACAACTCGCCCCACAAACTATTCTACCCAAGAAAATTTAAAAATTATTTGTCCAGTGTATTATTAAATTCTTCCCAAATTCTATTAATTATAAATGGATCTAATTTATATAAACCAAAGGAAATATTCATATTTTTGTCAAAACTGCTTTTTATGAAACAAGATTCAATTATATTCCTGTCGACCATGGACTTGCTTGATACTACTTTCTCAACTTTTTGAAAATCAATTGGATGGTTAAAATCTTACATGAATAAATAGAGCATTGGAATCTTGTCCAGTTCTAATGCTATATTTGTTTTAATCTTAGTTTGAGATTTTTACCAGTTTGACCGTAATAAACTTTATCGCAAATTTTACAAGGAATCTTAGACACATCCATCAGCATTTTGGGGGGAATTCTTTATCAAAAGTTTTTTTACTGTATCAAGATTTTTGAATACAACTTTAATATTAAAAGTCTTAAGAAGAGAAGGCATATCAACCAAGTTTTCATGGTAAGGGAGAACCAACATATTTTTAGTTGAATAAGGCTGGTTGTCCCTTTTTGGATTGTAAAAAGTATTTCTAGCAACTTTAAAAGATTTATCAATTACATTTCTTGGGTATTTTAAATCATTACCTATTTCATAAATTTTGGATATTTCCTCATCTATGAACTCAGGACTACAAATTCGTAAAGCTCTCAGAAACATTGATGAGAAAACAGTTTGACTCTATCTTGATGCGAGGAATAATAGTGGACATAGGAACAGTTATTTGTAGGTTTTCTGTAAATTTTAAATTTGAATTCATTATTACCCTTAATAATTAAAACATCTAGAAAAGGCAATGAGTTATTTTCTTCAAACTCAACATTAAAGTTTATAGAATGGGCTAAGCTATTTAATTTTTCTAGGAAATGGTGTATATCTATATTTTTGGGCATAAGACACAAAATATCAACATATCTGAACCGTTTAGCTCTATTAGGGAGGATTGTTAAGTAACCTAGTTTCAAAAAATTCCATGTATAGGTTACTAAGAACAGGTGAAAGAGGGTTTCCCATTGCCATACCAAACTTCTGAGTGTAAAACTTATTAAATACAAATTTTGCATCAACAATGCAAAGTTTAATAAGTTTAATGATAGTAGGAACTGGCAATGGTAAATCATAGTAAACGAGTTCTTCAGATAAGAAACTTAATAAATCAACAGGAATTTTTGTAAACAAGGAAGTAACATCAAAACTAACCATGTTAAAATCATTTAAGTCAGTCAAGGAGCTTAATTTATCAACCAAGTCTGTTGTTTTTAACATTAAAGTTAGAAATTTTGCCAACAATAGGGCTCAAAATATCAACAAGCCATTTGGATAATTTATATGAAACTGACCCTATGGAGCTAATAATTGGTCTGACTGGATTCCCTGGTTTGTGTGTTTTTATTAGTCCATACATGTAAGGCAAAGATGGATTAGTGGAAGTAAATTGTTTGACTAATTCATCTTTGCCTTTCAGTAAAAATCTCGAACTAAGATTAAAACAACATAAATATAGCATTAGAACTGGACAAGATTCCAATGCTCTATTTATTCATGTAAGAGATTTTAACCATCCAATTGATTTTCAAAAAGTTGAGAAAGTAGTATCAAGCAAGCCCATGGTCGACTGGAATATAATTGAATCTTGTTTCATAAAAAGCAGTTTTGACAATAATATGAATATTTCCTTTGGTTTATATAAATTACATCCATTTATAATTAATAGAATTTGGGAAGAATTTAATAATACACTGGACAAATAATTTTTAAATTTTCTTGGGTAGAATAGTTTGTGGGGCGAGTTGTGCAAAGGACCTATCCAAGTTGGGTCGGCGCGCGTCAGGTGTTTAACCGTTGTGGGATCTGATAGTGAGGTGCTGGCCAGACCCCTTATATAGCTTCCTTGGATGCTTTACTTTCATAGTTCCTTGATAATGTGAGTAGTCACGAAAGCGCTTGGAATTTCTCTATTCTTTCAGAGTGGTTGTTTTGCACATTAGATTATATTTTGGAAAGATGCTAGTTTGGTTGGTTGTGAAGGCAAAAATACTAATTTGCTTAAGGACTAAGCTTAAATAGGTTTAGAAAGTGTAGGATCACCCTAGTCTGGGCTAGTCTTATGCAGTGCTGTATCCTAATGGGATTAATAGCTAGTAGGGAAATGTAACTTTCACTCTTAAATATGGTGTTCAAAGGAGTGGCACACGACTACTTATTTAAAACCTACCCTCCAGGTAGAGTTGGACTAGGGATAGTGTTAAATAATTTGCCCTTGAATGTTTGTGAATATGTAGTTATTGTAATTTACACTAAGTATACTATTCTTACGAACTTATTTTTGTTTCAGCTGCGTGCTGATGTAGTGCCAAAGACTGCAGAGAATTTCCGGGCCCTGTGTACTGGAGAGAAGGGCTTTGGCTACAAGGGGTCCACTTTCCATCGTGTTATCCCCAATTTCATGTGTCAAGGTGGAGACTTCACTAATCATAATGGAACTGGTGGAAAGTCTATTTATGGTGCAAAATTTCCTGATGAGAATTTCACCCTGAAGCACACTGGCCCTGGTATTTTGTCCATGGCCAATGCTGGCAAAAACACTAATGGCTCGCAGTTCTTCCTGTGTACAGTCAAAACCAACTGGCTAGATGGCAAGCACGTGGTCTTTGGCAGCGTTGTGGAGGGCATGGATGTTGTTCGTCAGATTGAGGGTTATGGAAAGCCTAGTGGTGATACCACTGCAAAAATAGTAATTGCCAATTGTGGCCAGTTGTAATTTCAACATTCCTTCATAATGTGCCCACCCAGCCTAGATCTGTGTTCTATGTAGGCAGTAACATGGGACCATAATAAAAACATGGTTATGGTTTCAAGTGCATAGATGTTAAACCTAGGATTTTTCATTTACATGATTTTTTCATTGTATTTGAATGTCGACGCCAGGCTGATATTCAGTGTATGTCGTCTTCTCACTTATCAGTAAAAATTGGAAGCTTTCATAATTCTTTAAGCCTATATTTAAAACCCCATTGAGTAATCTTTCCAGGTCCTTAACCCTGTTTTAATTTCCCAAAGCACTATAGTACTGCCTTAATGCTGGAGATTGACCAATTGTAAATGCATACCTCCCATTCCCAGTGCAAAGATTTGAAAGTTTATGGCTTTCTCTTCAAATTTAATACTTGGTTGGTGTGACAGCTTTAGTGCTGTGTATGTTGAAGCTGAAGGGTTCACTTTTAGGCGCATCCTCGGTCAGTATGCAGTGGTGACTGCATGGGAGTATCCCTCAGTTCCCTGATGCCAGTGAGGGGCTCAGTTTCCAAGAATTGGACTTCCTCTTCCCGAATTTTAGCCCACACTCCACTCGTAAGTACAAGATTGGTCTTTAAAAGGTACATCCCCTCAGATTTTGATAATGGTGAGGGGCATATGGTCTGTGGAACTGGACAAGTGCTTCCCTTCCTTGGATCGAACCTGAGTTCCTTAACTTCACATGCTGTACGATTCCGGGTCTAGCACTCCTATGACTAAATTTTTAATTTAGGGTGCATCTGAAAAATGTCAACAGAGGAAATTTAATTGAAGTGAGAAAATGTATTGCATAATGTGGAAACTTGACTGTGACGAGTGAACAGGTTATCTTTGAAAATTAATGAACCAATTTAATAGTTGATTAGCATCCTGAAAGCACTGAATAACCAGTTGTGCTTTTGTAAATTAAATCCTTGCTCAAAGAGCTTTGCCAGCATATAATTTAACTTTTGAGGGCAGTGCCGCTGTATAGCCCTTGTGGCTTAGTGCTTCTTTTTGATTATAATAATGAGGGCAGTGCCTTTATACCAGCAAATGACTTGAAAGGGAATGAATACTGATGTGAGCTTAGAGTATGTTATTTAACCCTTAAAATGTCCAAACGTAGATCTACGTTTTTTTCAACATTTGAAAGTATGTAAAAAAAAAAGTGGAGCTTTTTATTTTTTACATTTGAAAACTTGTAAAAAACTTAAATCTACGTTTTTTTATGTAAAAAAATGTAGATGTACTTTTGGAGCACTACACATGTGAACGTAGATCTGTTTGGACAGTTTAAGGGTTAAATATCCCTTCAAGGCCTCGTGCTTCTACCTTAGGTTTATCCTGTAAATCCTCTTTAGGATTTGTGCTGGTGACCTTTTTAAAAGGAATTTGACTAGTCTTATTTCTGTGAAGTTTCCCAGGCATTGCACGACATTAAGGGTTTAATGGTTGGTATTTTTGTTAAATGTATGAAAGGGGAAGGTACCTAGGGATTGGCAGAGAACATGTCTAGTCCCTTCATATAAAGGGAAGGGGGACAAAAAGATTTTAAAAATTATAGAACGAGTTTACCGAGTATCAGGAAGTGTACGGTAGGGTTATTGAAAGAATTAGAGGTAAGAATGTAGAATTGCGGATGAGCAAGGTGGTTTTAGTGGGTAGGGGATGTGTAGATAGTGTTTACATTGAAGCATATATGTGAACAGTATTTAGATAAAGGTAGGGAAGTTTTTATTGCATTTATGGATTTAGAAAAGGTGTATGATAGTGGTTAGGGGAGCAATGTGGCAAATGTTGCAAGTATATGGAATAGGTGGTAAGTTAATAAATGCTGTAAAGAGGTTTTTGAGGATAGTGAGGCTCGGGTTAGGGTATAGGAGAGGGAGACTACTTCCAGTAAAGGTGGGTCTTAGGGATGTGTAATGTCAATATGGTTGTTTAATATATTTATAGATGGGGTTGTAAAAGAAGTAAATGCTAGGGTGTTCGGGAGAGGGGTGGGATTAAATTATGGGGAATCAGATACAAAATGGGAAGTTACTTTTTGCTGATACTGTGCTTTTGGGAGATTCTGAAGAAAAATTGCAGAGGTTAGTGGACTAATTTGGGAGTGTAAAGGTAGAAAGTTGAAAGTGAACATAGAAAAGAGTAAGGTGATGAGGGTTATCAAATGATTTACATTAAGAAAAATGGGATATCAAATTGAGGAATATGGAAGAAGTGAATGTTTTCAGATATTTGGGAATTGACATGTCAGCGGATGGATTTATGAAGGAAGAGGTTAATCATAGAATTGAGGGGAAAAAAGTAGTGGTGCATTGAGGTCTGTGGAGACGAGTGTTAGCTATGGAGGCAAAGAAGGGAATGTATGAAAGTATAGTAGTACTAACACTTACATGGGTGTGAAGCTTGGGTTGTAAATGCTTCAGTGAGGAGGCAGTGGAGATGTCCTGTTTAAGGGCAATGTGTGGTGCAAATATGCAGAAAATTAGGAGTGTGGAAATTAGGTGTGGAGTTGAGTATGTCAAGAGGGGTTGAGGTGGTTTGGTCATTTAGAGAATGGATCAAAGTAGAATGACGTGGAGTGTATAAATCTGTAGGGAAATGAAGGCAGGGTAGGGGTCGTCCTTGGAAAAAGTTTGAGGGAGGGGGTAAAGGTTTTGTGGGCGAGGGGCTTGGGCTTCCAGCAAGCGTGTGAGTGTTAGTGAATGGAGACAAATGGTATTTGGGACCTGATGAGCTGTTGGAGTGAGAGCAGAGTAATATTTAGTGAAGGGATTCAGGGAAACCAGTTTTTATATAGCCTGGCTTGAGTCCTGGAAGTGGGAAGTACAATGCTAAAGGAGGGGTTTAGGATATTGACAGTTTGGAGGGATATGTTTTGTTTATATGTATATCCTTCTAAACTGTTGTATTCTGAGTACATCTGCAAAAAGTGATTGAGTGAGGTGAAAGCGTTTGATTTTCTTTTGGGGGATTTTTTCATTTTGGGTCACCCTGCCTCGGTGGGAGACGGCCGACCTTTAAAAAAGACTCGAGGGAAGTTAATTCGTAGTGAAGATCTCTTGTTCTGGGTATGTAGATCTGTGCTCCAGATTCATTCCAGAATCTCTCCCCAGGCACTGGGTTTAGCGCTCCCCCTCGATAACGAATGACTTGTTTACTATACATTGCCCAAGCACCAATAGAGAAGTGCTAAACCCGTAGGATTATACAGCGCTTGGGGGGGGGGATGGAAGGTATTCAGGGAATGAGCACAGATCCAATTTCCTAGATAAAGAACCCTTCCCCTCACACTTGAGGGGCCCAGGCACTAAGATCTTCATGGTGAACGGCATGGCGTTTTCACACTTGGATCACTGGTATTATGTTGCAAGTGTTAAGTGCTTTCCCCACAAGTCAGTGATTACCTATTTAACTTGAATGTTGTATAGCTCCCTACAAATTTGGTTTCCCCATTAATTATAATTACTGTAATTTGTTTTATTACACTACTTTCTCTAGATCACTCCACTACCCTTGCTAACTCTGCCTCTTGCTCCTAGACCTCGCTGGTCAATCTTCATCCCTCGAGGAAGGTTCCTTGATGCTTGTGAGGGGCTTGTAATCTAGGGAATTTGATCTGTGCTCCAGTTCCCCTGAATTAAACCTGAATACCTTCCACATCCTCCCCCCCCCCTTCACAGGCACTGTATAATCCTATGGGTTTAGCGCTTCCTCCTTGATTGTAAGTCTCCATACATTGCTTTAGCATGTACAACGCTATATGACCTTTGTGGGTTTAGCGCTTAGTTTTGATTGACTTGTCAGTTTACCATATCCTGTATCAGTGGGCATGCAGGATTCGCTTCAGTCACTATTTTGCCATAGCTTGCACAGGCACTGACTTTCCTAGTAGCAGCCTCCCGAATGCTGTCGACCGTGTTTCCTACTGGGCCACCACTGGGGCTCTTAAGTTTTGTTACTAAGACATTCCAAGACTTCGTTCCTAATACTGCGTTATATCTATGGTTCTCGTATTCCTGATTTTTTTTTTCTACCTTTCGTTTAACCTCCAGATATCCTGGAAACCGTATAACCTATATAAAAGCTGCTTGCCAGTCTGTTGACCCTCTTCAAAATTTTCACATCTTTCATTTTGCTCTCTACGAAATTGGATTGAGACCATCTACATTTTGCACGCTCCTACACCTTTCTAAACTTTAATTCCATTCATAAAGGATCGAGTTTGTCTAGGTGGTTTTTGTCCTTTTAAGTCTAGGCGGAGACTAATGATCCCTCTAAGATTGTGATGCCCGTTGTCCTTTTAGTTTGTTCTCTTGACTAAATCCTCTTCAAGGGGGGCTCCTTGGCGTGGTGAAGAGGCTCTTGGTCTGAGGAATTAGCCCTGTCGGTCTTCTTCCTCAGACCGAACCTAATTACCCCCCATTCTCCCCTCCCCTATCCCATCCTCCCCATCCTCCCCTTTTTCCATTCCTCCTCCTCCTCCTCACCCCTCCCTTTTGCCCTTCCTCTTTTTAGCCTTCGTGATTTCTCCCACAGGCGCGCTAGTTCCTAGGTAGGGGAAAGGACACCGGGGTCCATCCCATTCCGTTGAGGTTTCTTGGCGGTGGCGTAGTTTGCCGTGGAATCTGGATTGCCTAGGGATGTCCCGATCCCTCTCCGGTATCCCGGAGTAGCTTTGGGTGTCTTTTGGGCGACGGGTGTATCTCTGGAAGCCACCTTTCGGATTCCGGGGGTGGTGGCTGAAGGAGGTATGCTTTGTGGCGGATATCCGGCCGCCCTCTCTTTTGTCCACCGAGGTAGCTCGGCAGATGTGAGGTTGCTATCCCAGATTGCTGGTTTACTGGCATGAAGGGTAGGGTATGGCACGGGTTCCATGCTGCATCTGCGCTACTAGCGGTGTCGAGTCCTCTTGGGCGCGGAGGGAGATTTCTGGCCCTTTCATTCCTCCTAGGAACTATCCCTCCCCGGTCCCCCCTTTTTTTTTTCTTTTTTTTGTTTTTATTTTCTTTTCTTCTTTCTTTTTTTTTCTTAAAAACAAAAAGAAAGAAGTAACCTAACCATGGCAGCCCTAGTCCATGAACCTAGTACCCCCGGGCCCCTTCTTGATACCGCACCCCGTTCTGACCCCGCCTCGTCTTTGGACCACTCTTCAGACATTCCTCATGCCTCTGTACCTATTGCCGGTGCTGTTTCCTCACCCGCTTCAGGTACTGAGGCCTCGACTGACTCCTTCGATTTATCAGACCTTCGCTCTCCTCTGACTATGCTTCCGGCCTCTCCCTCTACGGTGCGGCAATTTTCAAATCGCCGACCCGTTCCACGTCGGACCAACTCTGGTCCCACGCCTAAACGTCAACGACAATTACCTGCTGATGATACTTCTCCACCTTCACCTTCTCGTTCTTCTCAGAAACGATTGACACGTCCTTCACTACCTTTCCACGCTCAGTTTCAGACTGAACAGTGGACTAAATTCTTCACTTTACGACCAACTTCCTCTACTGCCTATCTTTCTGACCATAGTATTGGCAAGGCACTCCTACGCCATGTTGGTAAAGATATTTCTTTTCATGCTCTTAAGAGCGGTACGCGCATCATTACCGTACAGAATGCTACCCAGGCTCGTGAGCTCTCTCGTCTTTCCCATATAGATACTGTTCCTGTCACCCTTGAAAAACATCATTCCCTCAATTCTTGTAGTGGTACCGTTATTCTGCCCCATACCATAGTTCAACAAAATTTCCAGACATGTGGCACCGACATTCTCGAACAGCTGGAACTCC
Organism: Cherax quadricarinatus; assembly: GCF_038502225.1. Taxonomy (NCBI): domain Eukaryota; kingdom Metazoa; phylum Arthropoda; class Malacostraca; order Decapoda; family Parastacidae; genus Cherax; species Cherax quadricarinatus. Next base: position 23,592,871 of record NC_091300.1, on the reverse strand, counting down.
AAGATCTCCCAATCCTCAAGGTAGACACTTACGTTCTTCCTGCCCGTGGGCGGAGACGATACCCTAGCAATGTGGCTCGTTTAACTTTTGACAGCCGAGAACTCCCATCCTCCGTTTATATAGCAGGACATCGGTTACAAGTTCGAAAGGTGATCCCTACACCACAACAGTGTAGAAATTGCTGGCGATTTGGCCATCCAGCGAAATATTGCAGATCTATCGCCGAATGCCCAGTCTGTGGTGCCGATGACCATTCTAATACGTCTTGCAATCGATCTCCCTCTTGCCTTAACTGTCATGAGGCTCACCCTTCGTACTCTCGCCGTTGTCAGGTCTATTTAAACGAGCGGGAAATCCGTTACCTCAAAGAGACAGAAGGTCTCCCTTATGCCATGGCAGTTTCTCATCTCCGCCTCCAAGGGAGACTCCCACGTGTTTCTTATTCCCGTGTTTCAAAACGTCCCCCCACTTCTGGTATCCCATCTTCTACACCCACCTCTGTGGTTACCTCTCCCATAATCACTCCTGTATCTAATCCTTTTGCTGTCCTCGGCTCAGACGTCCCTACTTCAACGCCTCAGTCTAATCTCGCTTCTTCGAGTTCTCTCTTACAAGCCTCAGTATCGACGAGACCTCGTACGACACCTCTTCCCAATCGTCCCTCCACTTCTCAAAAGTCAAAAAAAGGTCCGGTAACACCTCCTACCCATCTTCCACCTCCTCATTTTACCCTCCCTGTCTCTGTCCCTAGTTCTTCCCCTCTCACTGGCTCGGTTACAAGTGCAGAGGTTCACCCTCCTCCTCGTAATGTACCTTCCTCCCCTGTTCCCTCCCAAGTTTCTTCCTCTTCTGCCACCTCCCAGGTTCCTGTCTCTTCTGTCCCCTGCCACGCTTCTCCAGTTCCCTCCACCCTTTCGCCCCCCCCTACCTTGGTACAGTCCAATACAGTTCCAATCTTTACTCATCCTCCCCCTACCATTCCCAATATTGTCTCCCATACGACATCTCTGAATTCCGAAACACTTGAAGCAATCTCTGAATATATTGCAGAGACCAAACCATCAATGGACACTGATCCACCTTCCGCTCTTTCTCTCTCCTCTGCTCCATCTGCGCAACTCCTTTCTTCACAGCGCACCGTTCCTTCGCTGCTTGAACATTTTCCACTGCCTCCGCATGTGGACTTTTCTAACCCTTCTAGTCCGTAGGAACCCTTACCTGCGGATTTCAAGTATCTTTATCATTGCCAATCATGGCCTTTTTACAGTGGAATATACGCGGCCTCAGGGGTAATCGGGGTGAGCTTCAGATGTTACTCTCCCAGTTTGCCCCTGTTGGTGTTTGCTTACAGGAACCAAAATTACACTCTGCTGTTATTTCGCACATCTCAGGCTATAATTTGTTGTATTCTTCAGATCCTTTTCCTGATGGGACCTTTAATGAAAGTGCCCTTCTTCTCCGCACTGATATTCCGTACCATCAACTATTTATTCATACTTCGCTGCATTACACAGCAGCCCGTATCCACTTACATAGGTGGTATACGCTCTGTTCTTTATATCTCTCTCCTTCTCGGGCATTATCTATTCCGGATTTTGCCTTCCTTGTTTCGTCATTACCGCCACCGATTCTGTTACTTGGTGATTTTAATGCCCACCATTTCCTCTGGGGAGGGTCTCACTGTGATTCCCGTGGAATTCAGTTAGAGGCTTTTCTTGCCACCCACCCCCTCCATGTTTTAAATACAGGTACTCACACCCATTTTGATCCTCGGACTCATACTCTCTCTTGCATCGATCTCTCAGTTTGCTCTTCCTCCGCCGCATTAGACTTTACTTGGTCTGTTCTCCCGGACTTACATGACAGTGATCATTTCCCAATCATTCTTTCTTCCCCTTCATATTCGCCACCTCTTCGCACCCCACGCTGGCAATTTAATCGGGCAAATTGGAACCTTTACTCACACCTGACTGTTTTTAAAGAGGTTCCTTCTTCGTCCTCCATCGATGAGCTTTTACACCTCTTCTCGTCCTCCGTTTTCACCGCAGCTTCTCATTCTATACCCCAAACTTCGGGCAGGCATTCTCAGAAATGCGTGCCTTGGTGGTCTCCTGCTTGTGCTCGTGCAGTACGTTTGAAACGCGCTGCATGGGGCAGGTACCGGTACAATAGAACCACAGAGCGACTCCTTGATTTTAAACAGAAGCGTGCGATCGCTCGCCGTGTCATCCGTGACGCTAAACGCACTTGCTGGCGAGATTATGTCTCCACCATCACCTCTGCTTCCTCTATGAGTGCAGTCTGGAAAAAAGTACGAAAACTGAGTGGTAAATATTCTCCTGACCCGGCTCCTGTTCTGCGAGTTGCCGGTGTTGATATAGCAAACCCACTAGATGTTGCCAATGAAATTGGCAATCATCTGGTCCGTATTTCTCAGGGACTCCATCTATGCCCCTCATTTCTTTCCTCAAAGTCTGCCAGAGAGTTAGCACCCTTGGACTTTTCTTCTCTCAGAGAAGAACAGTATAATGTGCCTTTTACACTTCAAGAACTGGAGGCAACACTCTCAGCTTGTCGATCATCGGCAGCTGGGCCCGACGACATTCATATTCGTATGCTACAACATTTACATCAGTCAGCCCTTGCAGTCCTATTACGCCTTTACAATCTTATTTGGTCACAAGGAGTTCTTCCACAGCTGTGGAAATCCGCCATTGTTCTCCCTTTCCGCAAACCAGGCACTACGGGACATGAAACCTCCCACTATCGTCCCATTGCTCTTACCAGTGCAGTTTGCAAAGTAATGGAACGTCTAGTAAATAGACGTTTAGTGTGGTATTTAGAGACACACAACAGTCTCTCCACTCGTCAATATGGCTTTCGTAAGGGACGTTCTACCATAGACCCCTTACTGCGCTTGGATACGTATGTTCGTAATGCCTTTGCGAATAACCACTCAGTTATTGCCATATTTTTTGACCTTGAGAAGGCATATGACACAACTTGGAGGTATAATATTTTAGCCCAAGTCCACTCCTTAGGCCTTCGAGGCAATCTACCATCCTTCCTTAAGAACTTTTTAACTGACAGGCATTTCCGTGTTCGGGTTAATAATGTGCTCTCCCCGGACTTTGTCCAAGCTGAAGGTGTCCCCCAGGGATGTGTTCTGAGCACAACACTTTTTCTCCTTGCTATTAATGATTTGGCCTCTAGTCTTCCATCAAATATTTGGTCATCACTCTATGTTGATGACTTCGCTATTGCCTGTGCAGGCGCTGACTGTCACCTCCTTACAGTTTCTCTCCAGCATGCAGTCGACCGTGTTTCCAATTGGGCCACCACACATGGGTTTAAATTTTCCAGCACTAAAACCCACCAAATCACTTTCACTAGACGCTCTGTCATCTCTGATCATCCTTTGTACCTCTATGGCTCACGTATCCCTGAACGTGATACAGTCAAGTTTCTGGGCCTCCTCTTTGATCGTAGGTTATCCTGGAAACCTCACATTACCTCTCTGAAGGCAACTTGTCACAGCCGGCTGAACCTTCTTAAAACCCTTGCTCATCTTTCGTGGGGAGCTGATCGTCGAACCCTCCTTCACCTACATTCCACCCTTATTTTATCGAAACTTGATTATGGTGACCAGATCTATTCAGCGGCATCTCCTGCTACTCTCTCTAGCCTTAACCCCATTCATCACCAAGGATTACGTTTATGCCTTGGTGCTTTTCGCTCTTCCCCTGTCGAAAGCCTCTATGCAGAAGCGAACGTTCCATCCTTATCCGATCGCCGTGATGCCCATTGCCTGCGCTACTATGTACGCTCTCATGATCTCCGCAATCCTTCCATTTATAGAATGGTCACTGATATTAGTAGACATTCTTTATTTGTTCGCCGCCCCTGCTTACTCCGTCCCTTCTCTCTTCGCCTTCATTCGCTCTTGTCTTCTCTTCAACTACCACCTTTCTATGTACATGTAGCATCTCACTTTTCCCTACCCCCCTGGGAAGTTCCAGCTGTTCGAGTCTGTTCTTTCTCCCTCCCTTGCTCGAAAGCCCAACTGTCTACGGTCGCTTCCCGCTCTCTTTTTCTTGACCACTTTCACTCTCATTCTCATGCCATTGCTGTGTACACAGATGGCTCTAAGTCTTCTGACGGCGTAGGATTCGCAGCAGTGTTTCCGGACAGCGTCGTACAAGGGCATTTACTATCTTCAGCTAGTATTTTTACTGCTGAATTATATGCCATCCTTACAGCACTTATCCGTATTGCATCTATGCCTGTGTCATCATTTGTGGTTGTCTCAGACTCCCTTAGTGCTTTACAGGCTATAAAAAAATTTGATACACCTCACCCCTTAGTCCTCCGTATCCAACTTTGGCTACGCCGCATCTTTACTAAGCATAAAGATATTGTTTTTTGTTGGGTCCCTGGTCATGTTGACGTACAGGGCAATGAACAGGCAGACACTGCTGCGCGGTCAGCAGTACATGACCTACCAGTTTCTTATAGAGGTATTCCATGTACGGACTATTTTGCTGTAATATCTTCCCACCTTCACACCCGTTGGCAACAACGTTGGTCTACTATGCTCGGCAACAAACTTCAGTCTATTAAACCGAGTATAGGTTACTGGCCGTCTTCTTATCACCAGTGTCGAGGTTGGGAGACTACTCTCTCCCGTCTTCGCATTGGCCATACTCGTCTTACTCATGGATATCTCATGGAGAGGCGTCTTGCTCCTCTCTGTGAGAATTGCCAAGCTCCATTATCAGTCAGCCACATTCTGTTGGACTGCCCACTTTATCAACGAGCACGCAGAATTTACCTCTGTCGTCGTCTTCGCCCCGCTGCTCTCTCTTTACCTTCCCTTCTCGCTGATGGACCCACCTTTCATCCGGACTCTCTCATTGACTTTTTGACAACGACTGACTTACTTCACAAATTCTGATACTTTCAGCCCTTTCTACTTGTATCTCTTGCTACCCTCTACCCCCGTACTATCCCCTGCCCCGCTGTTTTCTGTAACCTGCTGATCATCCCCCCTCCCTTCTGCCATCCAATTCCCTTGCTTCCTTCCCTACCCTGCAGCGCTGTATAGCCCTTGTGGCTTAGCGCTTCTTTTTGATTATAATAATAATAATAATATTGCTGCTTGTCTTTTCTGAACAGCTTTAGTCTGTGGGGCTTCTGGAGAATCACTAATTTTGTTTTCAACACTGTAATTCTAACGGTACTAGTTTATTTGTCCGCTTGTTCACTACACCTTTGCTCAAAACATCAACTGTCCTGATGATTCCATTTGCATCAGGATATATGGTCACAATTTTTCCAAGTGGCCATTGGGACCTTGGACCATCATTGTCAATCACTGTCACCAGGTCTTAAGGACTTGTGATTTTCAGGAAAATCAGCTCCATAGAAGTGTTCTCTCAATGAGGTGAGATAGTCTTCTCGCTAAATTTTCTCCCAACGTTCAATCACTATTAAGGTGTTTGAATTTACGTCTGAGTTGCTCAGGTTCGAAATAAGTATTATCCTCTATGATTTCTTTATCATTCATGGGAGGAATAGGTTCGAGCCTTCTGCCATGGAGTAAATGAGATGGACTTAACACTTCTAAATTGTCCAGATCATCAGTAACGTAAGTTAGAGGTCTGTTGTTGACTATTTTCTATTTCAGTCGCAACTGTACGGAATCCTAAGTCGATTCTCTGACGATGAAGAGTTCCTTAAACAACGTTTTACAATGCCGATCCTCTTCAAGGGGGGCTCCTTGGCGTGGTGAAGAGGCTCTTGGTCTGAGGAATTAGCCCTGTCGGTCTTCTTCCTCAGACCGAACCTAATTACCCCCCATTCTCCCCTCCCCTATCCCATCCTCCCCATCCTCCCCTTTTTCCATTCCTCCTCCTCCTCCTCACCCCTCCCTTTTGCCCTTCCTCTTTTTAGCCTTCGTGATTTCTCCCACAGGCGCGCTAGTTCCTAGGTAGGGGAAAGGACACCGGGGTCGATCCCATTCCGTTGAGGTTTCTTGGCGGTGGCGTAGTTTGCCGTGGAATCTGGATTGCCTAGGGATGTCCCGATCCCTCTCCGGTATCCCGGAGTAGCTTTGGGTGTCTTTTGGGCGACGGGTGTATCTCTGGAAGCCACCTTTCGGATTCCGGGGGTGGTGGCTGAAGGAGGTATGCTTTGTGGCGGATATCCGGCCGCCCTCTCTTTTGTCCACCGAGGTAGCTCGGCAGATGTGAGGTTGCTATCCCGGATTGCTGGTTTACTGGCATGAAGGGTAGGGTATGGCACGGGTTCCATGCTGCATCTGCGCTACTAGCGGTGTCGAGTCCTCTTGGGCGCGGAGGGAGATTTCCGGCCCTTTCATTCCTCCTGGGAACTATTCCTCCCCGCTCCCCCCTTTTATTCTTTTTTTTGTTTTTATTTTCTTTTCTTCTTTCTTTTTTTTTCTTAAAAACAAAAAGCAAAGGAGTAACCTAACCATGGCAGCCCTAGTCCATGAAACCACTACCCCCGGGCCCCTCCTTGATACCGCACCCCATTCTGACCCTGCCTTGTGTTTAGACCACTCTTCGGACACTCCTGATGCCCCTGTACCTCTTGCTGGTGCTGTTTCCTCACCCGCTTCAGGTACCGGGGCTTCGACTGACTCCTTCGATTTGTCTGAACTCCGCTCTCCTTTGACTATGCTTCCGGCTTCTCCCTCTACGGTACGGCAATTTTCGAATCGCCCACCCATTTCATGCCGGACCAACTCCGGTCCTACTCCTAAACGCCAACGTCAATCTCCTGATGATGCTCCGTCGTTACCTTCCCATTCTACTCGGAAACGACCGACACGTCAAGCACTCCCTCTCCACGCTCAGTTTCGGACCACACAATGGACTAAATTCTTTACTTTAAGACCAACTTCTTCTTCTGCCTACCTTTCTGACCATAGTATTGCCAAAGCGCTCCTGCGTCATGTTGGCAGAGATATTTCATTTCACGCTCTCAAGAGCGGTACGCGCATCGTCACTGTCCAGAATGCTACCCAAGCTCATGATCTTTCTCTCCTTTCGAATATCGATACTACTCCTATCACTATTGAAAAACATCTTTCTCTCAATTCTTGTAGTGGTACTGTCATTCTGCCCCATACCATAGTCCAACAGAATTTCCAGTCATGTGGCAATGACATTTTTGAACAGCTGGAACTCCAGGATCTCCCAATCCTCAAAGTAGACACTTATGTCCTTCCTGCCCGGGGGCGGAGACGTTACCCTTGCAATGTGGCTCGTTTAACTTTTGACAGCCGAGAACTCCCGTCCTCTGTATATGTCGCGGGACATCGGTTACAAGTTCGAAAGGTGATACCTACACCGCAACAATGTAGAAATTGCTGGCGTTTTGGTCACCCAGCGAAATATTGCAGATCTATGGCCGAATGCCCAGTCTGTGGTGCCGACAACCATTCTAATACATCTTGCAGTCAACCTCCATCTTGCCTTAATTGTAATGAAGCTCACCCTTCGTACTCCCGCCGTTGCCAGGTCTACTTAAATGAACGTGAAATCCGTTGCCTCAAAGAGGCAGAAGGTCTCCCTTATGCTATGGCAGTTACTCATCTCCGCCTCCAAGGGAGACTACCCCGTGTTTCTTATTCTCGTGTTTCCAAACATCCCCCCACTTCTGGGGTCCCATCTTCTGCAGCCTCCTCTGTTGTTACCCCTCCCATAGCCATTACGGCATCTAATCCTTTTGCTGTCCTTGGCTCTGACGTCCCGACTACAACTCAGTCTGTTCTCACATCTTCGCGTCCTTCCTCACAAGCCCCAGTATCGACAAGACCTCGTACGACACCTAATACCAATCGCCCCTCTACTCAGAAGTCCAAAAAATCCACATTGCTCAAATCTTCTTTGCCCCTTCCTTCCCTTCTTCCACCTCCACACGTTACCTTTCCAGTCTCTGTACCTAGTTCTTCCCCTCTCTCTGGCTCTATTACAAGTGTGGAGATTCACCCTCCTCCTCGTACTATGCCTTCCACCCCCGTCCCCTCCCAAGTTTCTCCCTCTTCTGTCACCTCCCAGGTTTCTACCTCTTCTGTCCCCCCCCACACTTCATCTCCAGTCCCTTACACTTTTCCCTCCCCCTCTACTTTGGTACAGTCCATTACTGTCCCAATCTTTACTCACCCTCCTCCTCCTATCTCCAATATGGTTTCCCATACATCTTTGAATTCAGAAACACTTGAAGCCATTTCAGAATATATTGCAGAGACTAAACCTTCAATGGACACTGATTCACTTCCTGTTCCTTCTCTTCCCTCTCCTCCATCTTCACAACCCCATTCTTCGCAACGCTCCGTTCCTTCGCTACTTGAACATCTTCCAATGCCACCACACGTTGACTTTTCTAACCCCTCTAGTCCGTAGGTGCCTTTACCTACAGATTCCTGATATTTTCTTCATCGCCAATCATGGCCTATTTACAGTGGAATATCCGCGGCCTCAGGGGTAATCGGGGTGAGCTTCAGATGTTGCTTTCCAGGTTTTCCCCTGTTGGTGCTTGCTTACAAGAACCAAAATTACACTCGGCTGTTTTCCAACCTATCTCAGGCTATAATTTATTGTATTCTTCGGATCCTTTCTCAGATGGGACCTTTAATGAAAGTGCCCTTCTTCTACGCAATGATATTCCGTACTGTCAACTATTTGTCCATACCTCGCTGCATTACACTGCAGCCCGTATCCACTTGAATAAGTGGTTTACAATATGTTCTTTATATCTCTCTCCTTCTCGAGCATTTTCTATCCCAGACTTTGCCTTTCTTGTTTCATCCTTACCACCACCACTTCTGTTACTTGGTGATTTTAATGCCCACCATTTCCTCTGGGGGGGGTCTCATTGTGACTCACGTGGCATTCAGTTGGAGGCTTTTCTTGCCTCTCACCCCCTCCATGTTTTAAATACGGGTACTCCCACCCATTTTGATCCTCGTACTCATACTCTCTCTTGCATCGATCTATCAGTCTGCTCTTCCTCCACTGCACTAGACTTCACCTGGTCTGTTCTACCAGACTTACATGACAGCGATCATTTTCCGATCATTCTTACTTCTCCTTCCTATTCACCACCTTCCCGTAGCCCTCGCTGGCAATTTGATCGGGCAAATTGGGATCTTTACTCACACCTCACTGCTTTTAGTGAGGTTCCTTCTTCATCCTCCATTGATGAGCTCCTACACATCTTCTCGACATCAGTTTATACCGCAGCTTCTCATTCTATACCCCAAACCTCAGGCAGGCATTCTCAGAAGTGCGTGCCTTGGTGGTCTCCTGCTTGTGCTCGTGCAGTACGTTTGAAACGTGCTGCATGGGGCAGGTACCGGTACAATAGAACCGCTGAGAGACTTGTTGATTTTAAGCAGAAGCGTGCGATCGCTCGCCGTGTCATCCGTGAAGCTAAACGCACTTGTTGGCGAGACTATGTTTCCACCATCACCTCTGCTTCTTCTATGAGTGCAGTCTGGAAAAAAGTGAGGAAATTGAGTGGTAAATACTCTCCTGACCCGGCTCCTGTTCTACGGGTCACTGGTGTTGATATAGCAAACCCTCTCGACGTTGCCATTGAACTTGGCACACATCTGGTCCGTATTTCCCGAGGGCTCCATCTATGCCCCTCGTTTCTTTCCTCAAAGTCTGCCAGAGAGTTAGTACCCTTGGACTTTTCTTCTCTCGGAGAAGAACAGTATAATGTGCCTTTTACACTTCAAGAACTGGAGGCAACGCTCTCAGCTTGCCGATCATCGGCAGCTGGGCCTGATGACATTCATATTCGTATGTTACAACATTTACATCGGTCAGCCCTTGTAGTCCTCTTACACCTCTTCAATCTTATTTGGGCACAAGGAGTTCTTCCCCAGCTGTGGAAATCTGCCATTGTTCTCCCTTTCCGCAAACCGGGTACTACAGGACATGATGCCTCCCACTATCGCCCCATCGCTCTTACAAGTGCAGTTTGCAAAGTGATGGAACGCCTCGTAAATCGACGTTTAATGTGGTATTTAGAGACTCACAACAGTCTCTCCGCTAGTCAATATGGCTTTCGTAAGGGTCGTTCTACCATAGACCCCTTACTACGCTTGGATACGTATGTTCGTAATGCCTTTGCGAATAATCACTCAGTTATTGCCATATTTTTTGACCTTGAGAAGGCATATGACACAACTTGGAGGTATAATATTTTGGCCCAGGCCCATTCCTTAGGCCTCCGAGGCAATCTACCATCCTTCCTTAAGAACTTTTTAACTGACAGACATTTCCGTGTTCGAGTCAATAATGTTCTTTCCCCGGACTTCGTCCAAGCTGAAGGTGTCCCTCAGGGATGTGTTCTAAGCACAACACTTTTTCTCCTTGCTATAAATGATTTGGCCTCTGTTCTTCCACCCAATATTTGGTCATCACTCTATGTTGATGACTTCGCTATTGCTTGTGCAGGCGCTGACTGTCACCTTATTGCAGTTTCTCTCCAGCATGCGGTCGACCGTGTTTCCACTTGGGCCACCACACATGGGTTTAAATTTTCAAGTACCAAAACTCACCAAATTACTTTCACTAGACGCTCTGTTATCTCCGATCATCCTTTGTATCTCTATGGCTCCCGTATCCCCGAACGTGATACAGTCAGGTTTCTAGGCCTTCTCTTTGACCGTCGGTTAACCTGGAAACCTCACATTACCTCTCTGAAGGCAACTTGTCACAGCCGGCTAAACCTCCTTAAAACCCTTGCTCATCTTTCCTGGGGAGCTGATCGTCGAACTCTGCTTCGCCTACATTCAGCCCTCGTTTTATCGAAACTCGATTATGGTGACCAGATTTATTCCGCGGCCTCTCCTGCTACTCTCTCTAGCCTTAACTCTATCCATCACCAAGGCTTACGTTTGTGCCTTGGTGCTTTTCGCTCTTCCCCTGTTGAGAGCCTCTATACAGAAGCAAATGTTCCATCCTTGTCTGATCGCCGTGATGCCCATTGCCTTCGTTACTATGTACGCTCTCACGATCTACACAATCCTTCCATTTATAGAATGGTCACCGATATTAGTAGACATTCTTTATTCGTTCGCCGCCCCTGTTTGCTCCGTCCCTTTTCTCTTCGCCTACTTTCACTCTTGTCTTCCCTTCAGTTACCACCTTTATATGTTCATGTAGCATCTCACTTTTCCCTACCCCCCTGGGAAGTTCCAGCTGTTCGGGTCTGTTCTTTCTCACTCCCTTGCTCGAAAGCTCAACTGCCTACGGTGGCTTCCCGCTCTCTTTTTCTTGATCACTTCCACTCTCATTCTCATGCCACCGCTGTGTACACAGATGGCTCTAAGTCTTCAGACGGCGTCGGATTCGCAGCAGTGTTTCCGGACAGCGTCGTACGAGGGCATTTACTATCTTCAGCTAGCATTTTTACTGCTGAACTGTATGCCATTCTTGCAGCACTTATTCGTATCGCATCTATGCCTGTGTCATCATTTGTAGTAGTCTCAGACTCCCTTAGTGCTCTACAGGCTATACGAAAATTTGATACATCTCATCCCCTAGTTCTCCGTATCCAACTTTGGCTACGCCGTATCTCTACCAAACATAAAGATATTGTTTTTTGTTGGGTCCCTGGTCATGTCGCCGTACAGGGCAATGAACAGGCAGACACTGCTGCGCGGTCAGCAGTATATGACCTACCAATTTCCTATCGAGGTGTTCCATTTCTGGACTATTTTGCTGCAATAGCTACCCACCTTCGCACCCGTTGGCAACAACGTTGGTCAACTCTGCTCGGTAACAAACTTCATTCTATTAAACCGAGCATAGGTTACTGGCCGTCTTCTTGTCATCAGTGCCGAGGTTGGGAGACCACTCTCTCCCGCCTTCGCATTGGCCACACTCGTCTTACTCATGGGTATCTCATGGAGAGGCACCCTGTTCCTCTCTGTGAGCAGTGTCAAGTTCCAGTATCGATTAGCCACATTCTGTTAGACTGCCCTCTCTATCAACGAGCACGCAGAATTTACCTCCAACGTCGTCTTCGTTCTCCTACTCTCTCTTTACCTTCCCTTCTTGCTGATGGACCCTCCTTTAATCCTGACTCTCTCATTGACTTCTTGACAACGACTGATTTACTCCACAAACTCTGATGATACTTTTCGCACTCCCCTCAGCCCTTTCTGGTTCAGTCTCTTGCTGCCCTTTACCCTTTCACCATCCACTGCCCCGCTGTTATCCGTAACCTGTTGCTCATCCATCTCCCTTTTGCCACCTGATGCCCTCGCTTCCTTCCTGCCCTGCAGCGCTGTATAGTCCTTGTGGCTTAGCGCTTCTTTTTGATTATAATAATAATACAATGCCGATCATTCTTTCATAAAATCCGCCGTGCCATGGAGATTTAGGAGGAATGTATCTCCAACGACAACTGCGTTGATTCAGCATATGTTGTACTTCTGGTTGATCAAAGATCTTGCTTATATAAGCAGCACCAACAACAAAGTTCGTTGCATTATCTGAAATCATCCCCTCAAGGAAGGTTCCTTGATGTTGGTGAGGGGCTCTTGATTTAGGTAATTAGATCTGTGCTCCAGTTCCCCGAATTAAGCCTGAATGCCTTCCACATCCCCCCCCCCAGGCGCTGTATAATCCTCCGGGTTTAGCGCTTCCCCCTTGATTATAATAATAATAATATCTGAAATCATCAGTCTGGGACATGCCCTTCTGGCTGCAAACCTTCTGAATAATTTGATAAAGGTTTCAGCAGACATGTCAGTGGCTACTTCTAGATGTACTGCTCTAGTCGTAGCACAAGTGAACAAACAGATTGTACACCTTGATGGGAACTGTCAACTGTTTTGGTTAAAATTATTGGTCCAGTGTAATCTACACCTGTCACCTCAAATAGTGATATGACACTTTCAGAGGGATATGGAGGTGGACCTGGATACTGACATACTCGCATATCATAGTGACGACAAGTAAGTTTTTTTTTTCTCACTTTGTCGACCTTGAGGTAACAGACCTCCGCATGAATCAGATACATGATCTATGTCGAGTAACCTCTTCAAGGGGGGCTCCTTGGCGTGGTGAAGAGGCTCTTGGTCTGAGGAATTAGTCCTATCGGTCTTCCTCAGACCGAACCTAATTACCCCCCAATCTCCCCTCCCCTATCCCATCCTCCCCTTTTTCCTTTCCTCCTCCTCCTCCTCCCCACCCCTCCCTTTTGCCCTTCCTCTTTTTGTCCTTTGGGATTTCTCCCACAGGCGCGCTAGTTCCTAGGTAGGGGAAAGGATACCGGGGTCCATCCCATTCCGTTGAGGTTCTTAGCGGTGGCGTAGTTTGCCGTGGAATCTGGATCGCCTGGGGATGTCCCGATCCCTCTCCGGTATCCCGGAGTAGCTTTGGGTGTCTTTCGGGCGACGAGTGTATCTCTGGAAGCCACCTTTCGGATTCCGGGGGTGGTGGCCGAAGGAGGTATGCTTTGTGGCGGATATCCGGCCGCCCTCTCTTTTGTCCACCGAGGTAGCTCGGCAGATGTGAGGTTGCTATCCCGGATTGTTAGTTTACTAGCATGATGGGTAGGGTATGGCATGGGTTCCATGCTGCATCTGCGCTACTTGCGGTGCTGAGGTCCTCTTGGGCGCGGAGGGAGATTTCTGGCCCTTTCATTCCTCCTAGGAACTATCCCTCCCCGGTCCCCCCTTTTTTTATTCTTTTTTTTATTTTTATTTTCTTTTCTTTCTCTTTTTTTTCTTAAAAACAAAAAGAAAGAAGTAACCTAACCATGGCAGCCCTAGTCCATGAACCTGGTACCCCCGGGCCCCTTCTTGATACCGCACCCCGTTCTGACCCCGCCTCGTCTTTGGACCACTCTTCAGACATTCCTCATGCCTCTGTACCTATTGCCGGTGCTGTTTCCTCACCCGCTTCAGGTACTGAGGCCTCGACTGACTCCTTCGATTTATCGGACCTTCGCTCTCCTCTGACTATGCTTCCGGCCTCTCCCTCTACGGTGCGGCAATTTTCAAATCGCCGACCCGTTCCACGTCGGACCAACTCTGGTCCCACGCCTAAACGCCAATGACAATTACCTGCTGATGATACTTCTCCACCTTCTCGTTCTTCTCAGAAACGATCGACACGTCCTTCACTACCTTTCCACGCTCAGTTTCAGACTGAACAATGGACTAAATTCTTCACTTTACGACCAACTTCCTCTACTGCCTATCTTTCTGACCATAGTATTGGCAAGGCACTCCTACGCCATGTTGGTAAAGATATTTCTTTTCATGCTCTTAAGAGCGGTACGCGCATCATTACCGTACAGAATGCTACCCAGGCTCATGAGCTCTCTCGTCTTTCCCATATCGATACTGTTCCTGTCACTCTTGAAAAACATCATTCCCTCAATTCTTGTAGTGGTACCGTCATTCTGCCCCATACCATAGTTCAACAAAATTTCCAGACATGTGGCACTGACATTCTTGAACAGCTGGAACTCCAAGATCTCCCAATCCTCAAGGTAGACACTTACGTTCTTCCTGCCCGTGGGCGGAGACGATACCCTAGCAATGTGGCTCGTTTAACTTTTGACAGCCGAGAACTCCCATCCTCAGTTTATATAGCAGGACATCGGTTACAAGTTCGAAAGGTGATCCCTACACCACAACAGTGTAGAAATTGCTGGCGATTTGGCCATCCAGCGAAATATTGCAGATCTATCGCCGAATGCCCAGTCTGTGGTGCCGATGACCATTCTAATACGTCTTGCAATCGATCTCCCTCTTGCCTTAACTGTCATGAGGCTCACCCTTCGTACTCTCGCCGTTGTCAGGTCTATTTAAACGAGCGGGAAATCCGTTACCTCAAAGAGACAGAAGGTCTCCCTTATGCCATGGCAGTTTCTCATCTCCGCCTCCAAGGGAGACTCCCACGTGTTTCTTATTCCCGTGTTTCAAAACGTCCCCCCACTTCTGGTATCCCATCTTCTACACCCACCTCTGTGGTTACCTCTCCCATAATCACTCCTGTATCTAATCCTTTTGCTGTCCTCGGCTCAGACGTCCCTACTTCAACGCCTCAGTCTAATCTCGCTTCTTCGAGTTCTCTCTCACAAGCCTCAGTATCGACGAGACCTCGTACGACACCACCTCCCAATCGTCCCTCTACTTCTCAAAAGTCAAAAAAAGGTCCGTTAACACCTCCTACCCATCTTCCACCTCCTCATTTTACCCTCCCTGTCTCTGTCCCTGGTTCTTCCCCTCTCACTGGCTCAGTTACAAGTGTAGAGGTTCACCCTCCTCCTCGTACTGTACCTTCCTCCCCTGTTCCCTCCCAAGTTTCTTCCTCTTCTGCCACCTCCCAGGTTCCTGCCTCTTCTGTCCCCTGCCACGCTTCTCCAGTTCCCTCCACCCTTTCGCCCCCCCCCTACCTTGGTACAGTCCAATACAGTTCCAATCTTTACTCATCCTCCCCCTACCATTCCCAATATTGTCTCCCATACGACATCTCTGAATTCCGAAACACTTGAAGCAATCTCTGAATATATTGCAGAGACCAAACCATCAATGGACACTGATCCACCTTCCGCTCTTTCTCTCTCCTCTGCTCCATCTGCGCAACTCCTTTCTTCACAGCGCACCGTTCCTTCGCTGCTTGAACGTTTTCCACTGCCTCCGCATGTGGACTTTTCTAACCCTTCTAGTCCGTAGGAACCCTTACCTGCAGATTTCAAGTATCTTTATCATTGCCAATCATGGCCTATTTACAGTGGAATATACGCGGCCTCAGGGGTAATCGGGGTGAGCTTCAGATGTTACTCTCCCAGTTTGCCCCTGTTGGTGTTTGCTTACAGGAACCAAAATTACACTCTGCTGTTATTTCTCACATCTCAGGCTATAATTTATTGTATTCTTCAGATCCTTTTCCTGATGGGACCTTTAATGAAAGTGCCCTTCTTCTCCGCACTGATATTCCGTACCATCAGCTATTTGTTCATACTTCGCTGCATTACACAGCAGCCCGTATCCACTTACATAGGTGGTATACGCTCTGTTCTTTATATCTCTCTCCTTCTCGGGCATTATCTATTCCGGATTTTGCCTTCCTTGTTTCGTCATTACCGCCACCGATTCTGTTACTTGGTGATTTTAATGCCCACCATTTCCTCTGGGGGGGGGGGGGTCTCACTGTGATTCCCGTGGAATTCAGTTAGAGGCTTTTCTTGCCACCCACCCCCTCCATGTTTTAAATACAGGTACTCACACCCATTTTGATCCTCGGACTCATACTCTCTCTTGCATCGATCTCTCAGTCTGCTCTTCCTCCGCCGCATTAGACTTCACTTGGTCTGTTCTCCCGGACTTACATGACAGTGATCATTTCCCAATCATTCTTACTTCCCCTTCATATTCGCCACCTCTTCGCACCCCACGCTGGCAATTTAATCGGGCAAATTGGAACCTTTACTCACACCTAACTGTTTTTAAAGAGGTTCCTTCTTCGTCCTCCATCGATGAGCTTTTACACCTCTTCTCGTCCTCCGTTTTCACCGCAGCTTCTCATTCTATACCCCAAACTTCGGGCAGGCATTCTCAGAAATGCGTGCCTTGGTGGTCTCCTGCTTGTGCTCGTGCAGTACGTTTGAAACGCGCTGCATGGGGCAGGTACCGGTACAATAGAACCACAGAGCGACTCCTTGATTTTAAACAGAAGCGTGCGATCGCTCGCCGTGTCATCCGTGATGCTAAACGCACTTGCTGGCGAGATTATGTCTCCACCATCACCTCTGCTTCCTCTATGAGTGCAGTCTGGAAAAAAGTACGAAAACTGAGTGGTAAATATTCTCCTGACCCGGCTCCTGTTCTGCGGGTTGCCGGTGTTGATATAGCAAACCCACTAGATGTTGCCAATGAAATTGGCAATCATCTGGTCCGTATTTCTCAGGGACTCCATCTATGCCCCTCATTTCTTTCCTCAAAGTCTGCCAGAGAGTTAGCACCCTTGGACTTTTCTTCTCTCAGAGAAGAACAGTATAATGTGCCTTTTACACTTCAAGAACTGGAGGCAACACTCTCAGCTTGTCGATCATCGGCAGCTGGGCCCGACGACATTCATATTCGTATGCTACAACATTTACATCAGTCAGCCCTTGCAGTCCTATTACGCCTTTACAATCTTATTTGGTCACAAGGAGTTCTTCCACAGCTGTGGAAATCCGCCATTGTTCTCCCTTTCCGCAAACCAGGCACTACGGGACATGAAACCTCCCACTATCGTCCCATTGCTCTTACCAGTGCAGTTTGCAAAGTAATGGAACGCCTAGTAAATAGACGTTTAGTGTGGTATTTAGAGACACACAACAGTCTCTCCACTCGTCAATATGGCTTTCGTAAGGGACGTTCTACCATAGACCCCTTACTACGCTTGGATACGTATGTTCGTAATGCCTTTGCGAATAACCACTCAGTTATTGCCATATTTTTTGACCTTGAGAAGGCATATGACACAACTTGGAGGTATAATATTTTAGCCCAAGCCCACTCCTTAGGCCTTCGAGGCAATCTACCATCCTTCCTTAAGAACTTTTTAACTGACAGGCATTTCCGTGTTCGGGTTAATAATGTGCTCTCCCCGGACTTTATCCAAGCTGAAGGTGTCCCCCAGGGATGTGTTCTGAGCACAACACTTTTTCTCCTTGCTATTAATGATTTGGCCTCTAGTCTTCCATCAAATATTTGGTCATCACTCTATGTTGATGACTTCGCTATTGCCTGTGCAGGCGCTGACTGTCACCTCATTACAGTTTCTCTCCAACATGCAGTCGACCGTGTTTCCAATTGGGCCACCACACGTGGGTTTAAATTTTCCAGCACTAAAACCCACCAAATCACTTTCACTAGACGCTCTGTCATCTCCGATCATCCTTTGTACCTCTATGGCTCCCGTATCCCTGAACGTGATACAGTCAAGTTTCTGGGCCTCCTCTTTGATCGTAGGTTATCCTGGAAACCTCACATTACCTCTCTGAAGGCAACTTGTCACAGCCGGCTGAACCTTCTTAAAACCCTTGCTCATCTTTCATGGGGAGCTGATCGTCGAACCCTCCTTCGCCTACATTCCACCCTTATTTTATCGAAACTTGATTATGGTGACCAGATCTATTCAGCGGCATCTCCTGCTACTCTCTCTAGCCTTAACCCCATTCATCACCAAGGATTACGTTTATGCCTTGGTGCTTTTCGCTCTTCCCCTGTCGAGAGCCTCTATGCAGAAGCGAACGTTCCATCCTTATCCGATCGCCGTGATGCCCATTGCCTGCGCTACTATGTACGCTCTCATGATCTCCGCAATCCTTCCATTTATAGAATGGTCACTGATATTAGTAGACATTCTTTATTTGTTCGCCGCCCCTGTTTACTCCGTCCCTTCTCTCTTCGCCTTCATTCGCTCTTGTCTTCTCTTCAACTACCACCTTTCTATGTACATGTAGCATCTCACTTTTCCCTACCCCCCTGGGAAGTTCCAGCTGTTCGAGTCTGTTCTTTCTCCCTCCCTTGCTCGAAAGCCCAACTGTCTACGGTCGCTTCCCGCTCTCTTTTTCTTGACCACTTTCACTCTCATTCTCATGCCATTGCTGTGTACACAGATGGCTCTAAGTCTTCTGACGGCGTAGGATTCGCAGCAGTGTTTCCGGACAGCGTCGTACAAGGGCATTTACTATCTTCGGCTAGTATTTTTACTGCTGAATTATATGCCATCCTTACAGCACTTATCCGTATTGCATCTATGCCTGTGTCATCATTTGTGGTTGTCTCAGACTCCCTTAGTGCTTTACAGGCTATACAAAAATTTGATACACCTCACCCCTTAGTCCTCCGTATCCAACTTTGGCTACGCCGCATCTTTACCAAGCATAAAGATATTGTTTTTTGTTGGGTCCCTGGTCATGTTGACGTACAGGGCAATGAACAGGCAGACACTGCTGCGCGGTCAGCAGTACATGACCTACCAGTTTCTTATAGAGGTATTCCATTTACGGACTATTTTACTGCAATATCTTCCCACCTTCACACCCGTTGGCAACAACGTTGGTCTACTATGCTCGGCAACAAACTTCAATCTATTAAACCGAGTATAGGTTACTGGCCGTCTTCTTATCACCAGTGTCGAGGTTGGGAGACTACTCTCTCCCGTCTTCGCATTGGCCATACTCGTCTTACTCATGGATATCTCATGGAGAGGCGTCTTGCTCCTCTCTGTGAGAATTGCCAAGCTCCATTATCAGTCAGCCACATTCTGTTGGACTGCCCACTTTATCAACGAGCACGCAGAATTTACCTCTGTCGTCGTCTTCGCTCCGCTGCTCTCTCTTTACCTTCCCTTCTCGCTGATGGACCCACCTTTCATCCGGACTCTCTCATTGACTTTTTGACAACAACTGACTTACTTCACAAATTCTGATACCTTCAGCCCTTTCTACTTCAATCTCTTGCTACCCTCTACCCCCGTACTATCCCCTGCCCCGCTGTTTTCTGTAACCTGCTGATCATCCCCCCTCCCTTCTGCCATCCAATTCCCTTGCTTCCTTCCCTACCCTGCAGCGCTGTATAGCCCTTGTGGCTTAGCGCTTCTTTTTGATTATAATAATAATAATATGTGGCATGCTTGTGTCAGAAGCCAGACACAGGTATGGTAGGATTGTGGACAGTGGAGTCAGAGTGCACATGCTGTGGATTCCATCTCACATTGGTCTTCAGATGCATGATAGAACTGATAAATTGGCTAAGCTGTATGCTTTCAAAGAGGGAGTAGATTACAATCTTGGCTTGTCAAGTAGTAGTTTGAGAACAATAATACGAAAAGAACTTCAACTGAATTTTATGGACTTAAGGCTCAGGGAGATTGACACCAGTGAGTCCATCTATCATCACTCTATCATGCAGGAGGAGCCACATGTCTATGGTGCATCCAACAAAATAAGCAGACTCTTGGATGTCACTACTGCCCGGCTCCGGCTGGGTTACAAGTATCTTTGGCAGGTTAAATCACCACCACCAGATGTAGACCAAACGAAATGTAAACTTTGCCAGATGGACTATTGTCACACCCTGCGTCATTATGTACTGGAGCGTGATAAAATTAATGAATTTAGAAACAACTCACTCAGAAATGTTCAAGAAATGGCAAAGTATTTTATCCACAGTGGTATATTGCAGACCATTCTGGAGAAATACCCTGACTTTGCTAGCTGTAAATAAAGCATTACCACATGTGTGCATGTGTGTGTGTACTCACCTATTTGTGGTTGCAGGGGTCGAGTCCTAGCTCCTGGCCCCGCCTCTTCACCGGTTGCTACTAGGCCCTCTCTCTCCCCGCTCCATGAGCTTTATCAAACCTCGTCTTAAAACTGTGTATGGTTCCTGCCTCCACTACGTCATCTTCTAGGCTATTCCACTGCCTTACAACTCTATGACTGAAGAAATACTTCCTACTATCTCTCTGACTCATTTGTGTCTTCAACTTCCAATTGTGGCCTCTTGTTTCTGTGTCCCCTCCCTGGAACATCCTGTCTTTGTCCACCTTGTCTATTCCACGCAGTATTTTATATGTCGTTATCATGTCTCCCCTGACCCTCCTGTCCTCCAGTGTCGTCAGGCCGATTTCCCTTAATCTTTCTTCATAGGACATTCCCCTTAGCTCTGGAACTAACCTTGTCGCAAACCTTTGTACTTTCTCTAGTTTCTTGACGTGCTTTATCAAGTGCGGGTTCCAAACAGGTGCTGCATACTCCAGTATGGGCCTGACATACACGGTGTACAGTGTCTTGAATGATTCCTTATTAAGGTATCGGAATGCTGTTCTCAGGTTTGCCAGGCGCCCATATGCTGCAGCAGTTATCTGATTGATGTGTGCTTCCGGAGACATGCTCGGTGTTATACTCACCCCAAGATCTTTCTCCTTGAGTGAGGTTTGCAGCCTTTGGCCACCTAGCCTATACTCTGTCTGTGGTCTTCTGTGCCCTTCCCCTATCTTCATGACTTTGCATTTGGCAGGATTAAATTCGAGAAGCCATTTGCTGGACCAGGTGTCCAGTCTGTCCAGGTCTCTTTGAAGTCCTGCCTGGTCCTCATCAGATTTAATTCTCCTCATTAACTTCACATCATCTGCAAACAGGGACACTTCTGAGTCTAACCCTTCCGTCATGTCGTTCACATATACCAAAAATAGCACGGGTCCTAGGACCGACCCCTGTGGGACCCCGCTCGTCACAGGTGCCCACTGTGATACATCATTACGTACCATGACTCGTTGTTGCCTCCCTGTCAGGTATTCTCTGATCCATTGCAGTGCCCTTCCTGTTATATGCGCCTGATGCTCTAGCTTCTGCACTAATCTCTTGTGAGGAACTGTGTCAAAAGCCTTCTTGCAGTCCAAGAAGATGCAATCAACCCACCCCTCTCTCTCTTGTCTTACTTCTGTTATTTTATCATAAAACTCCAGAAGGTTTGTGACACAGGATTTGCCTTCCGTGAATCCGTGCTGGTTGGCATTTATACTCCTGTTCCATTCCAGGTGCTCCACCACTCTCCTCCTGATAATCTTCTCCATAATTTTGCATACTATACACGTCAATGACACTTGTGTGTGTGTGTGTTTGTGTGCGTGTGTATGTGTATGAGTGTGTGTGTGTGTTTGAGTGGGTGTGTGTGTGTACTCACCTATTTGTGGTTGCAGGGGTCGAGTCTTAGCTCCTGGCCCCGCCTCTTCACCGGTTGCTCTTCACCGGTATGAGTGTGTGTGCGTGTGTGTGTATGAGTTTGTGTATGTGTGTGTGTGTGTGTGTTTATATATGTGTGTGTGTGTGTGTGTGTGTGTGTGTGTGTGTTTGTGTGTGTGTGTGTGTGTGAATTTGTATATGTGTGTGTGTGTGTGACTCAACAATCAATATTTGCACCAATAACTCATTACAGTTGTGACCGGGTGTGGAAGTGTGAATTGCTCATTACACTATAATTTGTTCATGATTGTAGCCATGTATAAACGTAAGTAACCATTCTTACAGTATTCATTACCTTTGTAACTTGTGAGTTCATTACCTTGTACCTAGTTCAGCCATCCAAACTTTGGGGCCCAGTCCCTGGATCCATTACGTACCTCTGTAATCTGTAAATACCTTTGTAACTTGTCATGATTGTGACTAGACCTACCCGGAGTTCATTACCTTTGTAATTTGTGAGTTCATTACCTTTGTAAATTGTGAATTCATTACCTCTGTAACTTGCTCAGCTATCAAAACTTTGGAGTCCAGTCCCTGGACCAATTATGTACCTCTGTAATCTTTTGACTACCGCCCACAGGATGGGTATGGGGTGCATAATAAACATATTAAACTAACTAACTAACTATGACAGTGTGAGCTACCCCACCATGTAACGTTACCGTGGGCGTTTTGCACAATCAGTTTTGTTAGCCAATGATTCTTGGGGATCAATATTGGATGTATGGCTTCTTTAGGTAGTGAAGAATTATGAATTCTTCCTCGACATCTTATAATCTCTGAGTCGAGATAGTCCTAAAGAATTAATCATGACAGGTTTCTTTGGGGATTTATCTTGTTTCTAGAAATTTATATTCTGTAGAGAAAACATCTTTCATCCAGTTTCATCCAGTATTTAATGGGTTCAAGATATTCATAATCAGGTTTTATTCCTTTAATGAATTTAAAGACAAGAGCTGTAACTCTTAAGAGTTTACCCAAAGATGAGTATTTAGATCCATCAATGACTATTTCTGTTGTCTGCAGTATTTACACAACTTATTTCTGCTGTGTTCAAGCAAACTGTTTCTTCTGGCATAATGCGAGCTTTTTGCTGAGGCCAGTTATTTTCATTAGAGCCAGTTCGGTCCGTGGAGCCATAATTTATTATCCACAAATTTCTTGAGTGGGACACCACGTGACAACATGTCAGCTGGATTCTCTTGGGTAGAGACGTGGAGAAAGAGATATCTCTGCATCTTTTATTTCTGCTACTCTGTTCTGTACATAGACCAACTTACTCTTATTTCTTAACCAAGTGTCAGGGGCCCGAGACTGTTCAACTGCCTCCCAGCACACATAAGGGGGATTACCAACAGACCCCTGGCAGTCTTCAAGCTGGCACTGGACAAGCACCTAAAGTCAGTTCCTGATCAGCCGGGCTGTGGCTCGTACGTTGGTTTGCGTGCAGCCAGCAGCAACAGCCTGGTTGATCAGGCGCTGATCCACCAGGAGGCCTGGTCACAGACCGGGCCGCGGGGGCGTTGACCCCCGAAACTCTCTCCAGGTAAACTCCAGGTATCACTCCAGATCACGGTTTTTTTCAATATTGAGATGATCAAGTACTTTGTTGAGATAGTCCTCTTCAAGGGGGGCTCCTTGGCGTGGTGAAGAGGCTCTTGGTCTGAGGAATTAGACCTGTCGGTCTTCTTCCTCAGACCGAACCTAATTACCCCCCATTCTCCCCTCCCCTATCCCATCCTCCCCTTTTTCCATTCCTCCTCCTCCCCACCCCTCCCTTTTGCCCTTCCTCTTTTTGGCCTTTGGGATTTCTCCCACAGGCGTGCTAGTTCCTAGGTAGGGGAAAGGACACCGTGGTCCATCCCATTCCGTTGAGGTTCTTGGCGGTGGCGTAGTTTGCCGTGGAATCTGGATTGCCTGGGGATGTCCCGATCCCTCTCCGGTATCCCGGAGTAGCTTGGGTGTCTTTCGGGCGAAGGGTGTATCTCTGGAAGCCACCTTTCGGATTCTGGGGGTGGTGGCCGAAGGAGGTATGCTTTGTGGCGGATATCCGGCCGCCCTCTTTTGTCCACCGAGGTAGCTTGGCAGATGTGAGGTTGCTATCCCGGATTGCTGGTTTACTGGCACGGGTTGCATGCTGCATCTGCGCTACTAGCGGTGCTGAGGTCCTCTTGGGTGCGGAGGGAGATTTCCGGCCCTTTCATTCCTCCTGGGAACTATTCCTCCCCGCTCCTCCCTTTTTTTCTTTTTTTTATTTTTATTTTCTTTTCTTTCTTTTTTTTCTTAAAAACAAAAAGCAAAGGAGTAACCTAACCATGGAGAACCCAATCCATGAACCCACTACCCCCGGGCCCCTTCTTGATACCGCACCCCATTCTGACCCTGCCTTGTGTTTTAGACCACTCTTCGGACACTCCTGATGCCCCTGTACCTCTTGCTGGTGCTGTTTCCTCACCCGCTTCAGGTACCGGGGCTTCGACTGACTCCTTCGATTTGTCTGAACTCCACTCTCCTTTGACTATGCTTCCGGCTTCTCCATCTACGGTGCAGCAATTTTCGAATCGCCCGCCCATTTCACGCCGGACCAACTCTGGTCCTACTCCTAAATGCCAACGTCAATCTCCTGATGATGCTCCTTCGTTACCTTCCCATTCTACTCGGAAAAGACCGACACGTCAAGCACTCCCTCTCCACGCTCAGTTTCGGACCACACAATGGACTAAATTCTTTACTTAAGACTGACTTCTTCTGCCTACCTTTCTGACCATAGTATTGGCAAAGTGCTCCTGCATCATGTTGGTAGAGATATTTCATTTCATGCTCTCAAGAGCGGTACGCGCATCGTCACTGTCCAGAATGCTACCCAAGCTCATGATCTTTCTCTCCTTTCGAATATCGATACTACTCCTATCACTATTGAAAAACATCTTTCTCTCAATTCTTGTAGTGGTACTGTCATTGCCCCATACCATAGTCCAACAGAATTTCCAGTCATGTGGCAATGACATTCTTGAACAGCTGGAACTCCAGGATCTCCCAATCCTCAAAGTAGACACTTATGTCCTTCCTGCCTGGGGGCGGAGACGTTACCCTTGCAATGTGGCTCGTTTAACTTTTGACAGCCGAGAACTCCCGTCCTCTGTATATGTCGCGGGACATCGGTTACAAGTTCGAAAGGTGATACCTACACCGCAACAATGTAGAAATTGCTGGCGTTTTGGTCACCCAGCGAAATATTGCAGATCTATGGCCGAATGCCCAGTCTGTGGTGCCGACGACCATTCTAATGCATCTTGCAGTCAACCTCCATCTTGCCTTAATTGTAATGAAGCTCACCCTTTGTACTCCCGCCGTTGCCAGGTCTACTTAAATGAACGTGAAATCCGTTGCCTCAAAGAGGCAGAAGGTCTCCCTTATGCTATGGCAGTTACTCATCTCCGCCTCCAAGGGAGACTACCCCGTGTTTCTTATTCTCGTGTTTCCAAACATCCCCCCACTTCTGGGGTCCCATCTTCTGCAGCCTCTGTTGTTACACCTCCCATAGCCACTCCGGCATCTAATCCTTTTGCTGTTCTTGGCTCTGACGTCCCGACTACAACGCAGTCTGTTCTCACATCTTCGCGTCCTTCCTCACACGCCCCAGTATCGACAAGACCTCGTACGACACCTAATACCAATCGCCCCTCTACTTTTCAGAAGTCAAAAAAATCCACATTGCTCAAATCTTCTTTGCCCCTTCCTTTCCTTCTTCCACCTCCACACTTTACCTTTCCAGTCTCTGTACCTAGTTTTTCCCCTCTCTCTGGCTCTATTACAAGTGTGGAGATTCACCCTCTTCCTCGTACTATGCCTTCCACCCCCGTCCCCTCCCAAGTTTCTCCCTCTTCTGCCACCTCCAAGGTTTCTGCCTCTTCTGTCCCCCCCCCACACTTCATCTCCAGTCCCTTACACTCTTCCCTCCCCCTCTACTTTGGTACAGTCCATTACTATCCCAATCTTTACTCACCCTCCTCCTTCTATCTCCAATATGGTCTCCCATACATCTTTGAATTCAGAAACACTTGAAGCCATTTCAGAATATATTGCAGAGACTAAACCTTCAATGGACACTGATTCACTTCCTGTTCCTTCTCTTCCCTCTCCTCCATCTTCACAACCCCATTCTTCGCAACGCTCCATTCCTTCGTTGCTTGAACGTCTTCCAGTGCCACCACACGTTGACTTTTCTAACCTCTCTAGTCCGTAGGTGCCTTTACCTACAGATTCCTGGTATTTTCTTCATCGCCAATCATGGCTTATTTACAGTGGAATATCCGCGGCCTCAGGGGTAATCGGGGTGAGCTTCAGATGTTGCTTTCCAGGTTTTCCCCTGTTGGTGCTTGCTTACAAGAACCAAAATTATACTCGGCTGTTTTCCAACCTATCTCAGGCTATAATTTATTGTATTCTTCGGATCCTTTCTCAGATGGGACCTTTAATGAAAGTGCCCTTCTTCTATGCAATGATATTCCGTACTGTCAACTATTTGTCCATACCTCGCTGCATTACACTGCAGCCTGTATCCACTTGAATAAGTGGTTTACAATATGTTCTTTATATCTCTCTCCTTCTCGAGCATTTTCTATCCCAGACTTTGCCTTTCTTGTTTCATCCTTACCACCACCACTACTGTTACTTGGTGATTTTAATGCCCACCATTTCCTCTGGGGGGGGGGTCTCATTGTGACTCACGTGGCATCCAGTTGGAAGTTTTTCTCGCCTCTCACCCCCTCCATGTTTTAAATACGGGTACTCCCACCCATTTTGATCCTCGTACTCATACTCTCTCTTGCATCGATCTATCAGTCTGCTCTTCCTCCACTGCACTAGACTTCACCTGGTCTGTTCTACCGGACTTACATAACAGCGATCATTTTCCAATCATTCTTACTTCTCCTTCATATTCACCACCTTTCCGTAGCCCTCGCTGGCAATTTGATCAGGAAAATTGGGATCTTTACTCACACCTCACTGCTTTTAGTGAGGTTCCTTCTTCATCCTCCATTGATGAGCTCCTACACCTCTTCTCGACGTCAGTTTATACCTCAGCTTCTCATTCTATACCCCAAACCTCAGGCAAGCATTCTCAGAAGTGCGTGCCTTGGTGGTCTCCTGCTTGTGCTCGTGCAGTACGTTTGAAACGCGTTGCATGGGGCAGGTACCGGTACAATAGAACCGCTGAGAGACTTCTTGATTTTAAGCAGAAGCGTGCGATCGCTCACCGTGTCATCCGTGAAGCTAAACGCACTTGTTGGCAAGGCTATGTTTCCACCATCACCTCTGCTTCTTCTATGAGTGCAGTCTGGAAAAAAGTGAGGAAATTGAGTGGTAAATACTCTCCTGACCCGGCTCCTGTTGTACAGGTCGCTGGTGTTGATGTAGCAAACCCTCTCGACGTTGCCATTGAACTTGGCACACATCTGGTCCGTATTTCCCGAGGGCTCCATCTATGCCCCTCGTTTCTTTCCTCAAAGTCTGCCAGAGAGTTAGTACCCTTGGACTTTTATTCTCTCAGGGAAGAACAGTATAATGTGCCTTTTACATTTCAAGAACTAGAGGCAATGCTCTCAGCTTGCGGATCATCAGCAGCTGGGCCTGACGATATTCATATTCGTATGTTACAACATTTACATTGGTCAGCCCTTGTAGTCCTCTTACACCTCTTCAATCTTATTTGGGCACAAGGAATTCTTCCCCAGCTCTGGAAATCTGCCATTGTTCTCCCTTTCCGCAAACCGGGTACTACAGGACATGATGCCTCCCACTATCGTCCCATCGCTCTTACTAGTGCAGTTTGCAAAGTGATGGAACGTCTCGTAAATCGACGTTTAATGTGGTATTTAGAGACACACAACAGTCTCTCCGCTAGTCAATATGGCTTTCGTAAGGGTCGTTCTACCATAGACCCCTTACTACGCTTGGACACGTATGTTCGTAATGCCTTTGCAAATAATCACTCAGTTATTGCCATATTTTTTGACCTTGAGAAGGCATATGACACAACTTGGAGGTATAATATTTTGGCCCAGGCCCATTCCTTAGGCCTCCGAGGCAATCTACCATCCTTCCTTAAGAACTTTTTAACTGACAGACATTTCCGTGTTCGAGTCAATAATGTTCTTTCCCCGGACTTCGTCCAAGCTGAAGGTGTCCCTCAGGGATGTGTTCTAAGCA
Organism: Cherax quadricarinatus; assembly: GCF_038502225.1. Classification (NCBI taxonomy): domain Eukaryota; kingdom Metazoa; phylum Arthropoda; class Malacostraca; order Decapoda; family Parastacidae; genus Cherax; species Cherax quadricarinatus. The sequence continues at coordinate 23,564,854 of NC_091300.1, read as the reverse complement.
CAACACTCTTTCTCCTTGCTATAAATGATTTGGCCTCTGTTCTTCCACCCAATATTTGGTCATCACTCTATGTTGATGACTTCGCTATTGCTTGTGCAGGCGCTGACTGTCATCTTATTGCAGTTTCTCTCCAGCATGCGGTCGACCGTGTTTCACAAACAGTGATAATAATCACTTCCAATGATTAAATCAATTGGACTAATTGTGTCCGTCTGTATGTCAGGACAGGCTAACTTGACCTTAGCTGCTTTCAGTGCTGCAACTGTTTCTTTTAATCCCTGGATCTGCACAGACTTAGGCAAATCATCTACTACCACAGCTTCTACTGTCTTTTTCCTGTTTCCTAGATCAACAGTGATTCTGGCTAGGTCATATGTCTGTTTACCAGAATTGTGGAAAAAACCAGCTATATCTAACTGTATTTTGGCATAGGGTTGTTTATTCAGTTTCTGCAACACTGTTCTTCTTATGAAGGACCTTTGTGAGCCTTGATCAAATAATGTTAGCACATTGGTTTTGTGTAATTTATTAGATAACTCAACTCGAGCTATCGGGAGAGCAGTTGCTTTAAACTTATCTCTCTCATTTAATGCTGTTGCTTGTTGACTTCCTGATTCTGTGGAAGTCTTCTGCTGTTCAGCAAAAGTATTTGGGCATAATGATGTATGATGCATACCCTTGCATTTAAAACACTTCTTCAGTGAGCATTTACCTCCCTTGTGTTCACCTAAACACTTGATGCACCTTTTCAGCTGATGAACACGTTGTTTATGTGCCTCCATTGATGTGTATTGACTACAATACTGTGCCCAATGTGTTCCATCACAAAGTACACATTTTGGAGTACGTTTATATATGACAGTCTGTTTACTGTCTGTTGAATTCACAGCTTGATAAATGCCTATATGGGATTTCCCATTCTGTGTTTTAGTGGGAGTAGTTATACTCTTTTTATACTGAGTTGAAGGTTTGTTATCCACGGGATTTGTGGATTTTTCATCTTGTCTCGTTGCTTGCATGCATGAAACTATTGTTTGTAAACCATTGCTAATTTCTTCACAAGTGAAATAGCATTTATTGAACATAATATTTAATCGTTCAATAGTTTGTGGTGACAACTTATCCTGTACAATACCACTGATAAACCAATCACATTGCCTTAGGTCATATTTAGCACCTAGAGATCTGAGACTATTGTCTAATGTGATTCTAAATGCCTGTAAGTCTGAAAAACAATGTTTGGGTGGCTTCAAACTTGATATTAAGACTGCATGTCTAACTCTGGCCTTGTCAGCATCAAAGTAATTGTCTGCTAAGACACGTAAGGCTATTTGATAATTGCCTTCAACCACCGGAAATGACTTAATCAGTTCATAGGGTTCTCCCTTCACAAGACATTTAAGATAACTGAACTTAGCAATCTCATCTATGTCAGTTCGTGAATTTACTATGGATTGAAAACCACTAATGAATTCTTCATAATTATGACCTTGGAAAATAGGTAATGACAATGTAGGTAAGCTTGGTAATGGGACACTTGTTGTCGTTACAGGTGTAACAGGTGTTTGACCACTAGTTACAGTAGGTCTCTGTGACAGAGTTTTGCGGCAGATAGCCTGTACTCCTGTCCACCTTAATTGTTGATTACTAAAAGTATCCAAAACATTTTTAATTTCATTCTCAGATGGGTCTGATTCAAGAAATTCCTTTTCATAATCTGTATAGTCTGAATTAATTATTTTCAGACGTTGTGTAATTCAAATTTGACCTCAAGATCATCAAAATCTATGTTTGTATCTTGAGTTAATCCTATACAGACTGAAATTAGATTTTCTAATTGTGTTTACCTGGAGTTTACCTGGAGAGAGTTTCGGGGGTCAACGCCCCCGCGGCCCGGTCTGTGACCAGGCCTCCTGGTGGATCAGCGCCTGATCAACCAGGCTGTTGCTGCTGGCTGCACGCAAACCAACGTACGAGCCACAGCCCGGCTGATCAGGAACTGTCTTTAGGTGCTTGTCCAGTGCCAGCTTGAAGACTGCCAGGGGTCTGTTGGTAATCCCCCTTATGTGTGCTGGGAGGCAGTTGAACAGTCTCGGGCCCCTGACACTTATTGTATGGTCTCTTAACGTGCTAGTGACACCCCTGCTTTTCATTGGGGGGATGGTGCATCGTCTGCCAAGTCTTTTGCTTTCGTAGTGAGTGATTTTCGTGTGCAAGTTTGGTACTAGTCCCTCTAGGATTTTCCAGGTGTATATAATCATGTATCTCTCCCTCCTGCGTTCCAGGGAATACAGGTTTAGAAACCTCAAGCGCTCCCAGTAATTGAGGTGTTTTATCTCCGTTATGCGCGCCGTGAAAGTTCTCTGTACATTTTCTAGGTCGGCAATTTCACCTGCCTTGAAAGGTGCTGTTAGAGTGCAGCAATATTCCAGCCTAGATAGAACAAGTGACCTGAAGAGTGTCATCATGGGCTTGGCCTCCCTGGTTTTGAAGGTTCTCATTATCCATCCTGTCATTTTTCTAGCAGATGCGATTGATACAATGTTATGGTCCTTGAAGGTGAGATCCTCCGACATAATCACTCCTAGGTCTTTGACGTTGGTGTTTCGCTCTATTTTGTGGCCAGAATTTGTTTTGTACTCTGATGAAGATTTAATTTCCTCATGTTTACCATATCTGAGTAATTGAAATTTCTCATCGTTGAACTTCATATTGTTTTCTGCAGCCCACTGAAAGATTTGGTTGATGTCCGCCTGGAGCCTTGCAGTGTCTGCAATGGAAGACACTGTCATGCAGATTCGGGTGTCATCTGCAAAGGAAGACACGGTGCTGTGGCTGACATCCTTGTCTATGTCGGATATGAGGATGAGGAACAAGATGGGAGCTAGTACTGTGCCTTGTGGGACAGAGCTTTTCACCGTAGCTGCCTCGGACTTTACTCTGTTGACGACTACTCTCTGTGTTCTGTTAGTCTGTAAAGACTGAAACTGAGTTTTCAAACAAGCCATTTTAATGGTATACTGTAAATTCTAGCACCACACTTAGAGTGTTTAAAAAACACTGTACTGCTATAAACAGCTGAGTTTTGTTATGCTTAAGTCAGCAATAATCAGTCAGACACTACTGACCTACTAAGCTTAACCTCAGGGTCAATGACCATGAAGGGAACAGGGTACATATGGCTGGTGTTTATGGCTTGAGTTTGCTGTGTCAGCCTGACAATGATGATTAATCGTAAATAATGATGTTATACACTTCATTCACTATACACTATAAATGTCACTGTATAACTGTAAATCACACGTGAATATTTCTTACACATATATAAATGTCACTGTTAATATATATTTGAAAGCTTACACTTTATATATAAGTTCCTTTAATATAACATGTAGATCTATAAGAAACAAACTTTAACACAATCTTCTCTTAATTTCTGTTTATAAACATTATAAACACTATGTGTATATACACTCAGACAAACTGAACATCAGTTGGGTTGTTGTTGTCTTAGTCAGCACTTCTTCGAGTTTGGAGCAGTGGATGCAGGGTGCCATCCCCCATTTTCTTGTTGGGTGAGTCACCCAGCTCCCGTTTTCTTTGGGTGAATGCTGGGTGAGTGCCCATTTTCTTTTGGCTGCCCATTCTCTGTGAGTCTGGAGGGACTCATTTATACTGATTTAAATTGTAAAACACTAGTTTTACAGATTTTTTTGAAGGACTTTGGCTCGTAGGTTATTTGTACACTGTAGTACAACATATTTGGACCACAGTCTGGCCTTTATGCGGTTCGAGCACGACCAAAATGTTGAGAAATGGGATTACCAGCTAAGTTTAAATATAGGGAAACTTAACTTAGAAAGACAGCTCATTGCCTGCACAGCCGCCCCTGCAGATGAGGTCTTGAGAAGCTGTCGAAGTCATCTCTCAATGGGCTGTAATGAGTTATAATTTGTAAGATTATAAATTACCCCTAGGGGGTGTTATGTCAGCATATTTTATTCACTGATGGCTGACAAACTTACTTGTGTGGACTCAAAAGTCTGCACCTAACTGCCGACTATAGGTTGATTACAAACTCCTTGCGACTCAAGAACTGCGCAGTCCCCCGTACTACAAGAAATTCGCAACCTACCTTGCTCTTGTAGCGTGAGCTATGGTGTTCTTCACACCTTTGACAGGTATCGGTGACTTGATAGAAGCTGAAGTGTCCTTGGATGTTCACGTCTTCCATAGTCTAGGAATACGCACACTGGTACATTATGTTCCACAAGATTTGTCTTTATTGTTCGCAATCTTATCACTAAAGAAGCTGATCACACTTCTCTTAAGTGTTTATTGTGTTTTATGAGACACTTTGTTCACACTAATGCACAGATCATTCTTTGTTGGTTATCCTGGCATCAGTGTCACTCTCAGTAGAGTCAAAAGTAATCTGAAGACGCCACAACACCCCACGCCATCACTGCCCTAGCACAAAGGAAAAGCTGACAGTACCTTTGCTTCCTTGCCACTTCCTCCATGAGGCAAAGCAGAATGTTTAAATCTTGCTGTCTTAAGCATAGACAACAATGTCCACTATCTTTACTATGGTAATAAAGTGGGAGCAGGATTTTCCTTAATTGTCCTGCTAAGGTAAGAGATGTACTGTCTCTTATTAAAATAAACTCTGCAACACTGGACTGCAAGGAGCGGCGGTCGCTTGACCACGTCGCATACTCGTACTGCATCTGCGATCAATTACTCACTGTAGCAGTAAACAAGATACTTGCCCCTTCTGAGAGGGCTGGGCCCCTCAGGGCTGAGAGGGCTGAAGGGGGCTGATACCCCCATCCTGGAGAAAATTTCTCCACATTCTCACTTCATGTGCGAAATCTCAAATACCTACTATAGCTTTTGGCTCAATTTTCGTAATTATCTCTCTCATTCTCTGCCATCTTTTCCAAGTCCTCTACTGCTCTCTGACCCTTGTAGGTTTAGCGCTTGCAGCAGTTTGTAAGTTTATTAGACTCAGCAAGCATTTTCACAGCCGAATTTTAGTTCTCATGGTAGTTATACACATTGCATCACTGCTTACCTCAGCATTTGTTGTATTACCCAGTGCATTACAGGCTATCAAGAAATTTGATTCTAGTTTTACAACTTGGGTTACTCCGCATTTCTAAACCTTCGTCTGCTGGGTCCCTGGATTAAGTTCAGGGCAATGAGCAGGAACACTGCTGTGCAGTCAGCCGTTCATGACTTCATTTCATGTAGCGGTATTCCTTTCTCAGACACCTCATGGAAGGTTCTGTGATGCTGGTGAGGGGTTCTTGATCCAGGTAATTGGATCTGCTCCAGTTCCCCAAATTAAGCCTGAATACCTTCCACATCACCCCTCACAGGGGCTGTATAAACCTACTGGTAGAGTGCTTCCCCTTGATTATATAATCCATTCTCAGACTTGTAATATCTGGAGAACTTTGCAATCGTTGGCAACAACGGTGGTCTCGGTTGGTTCACGATAAATTTCATTGTCAAACCATGCTTAGGTTTCTGGTCATCTTGTGTCTTGGACAACGATGTATGGACCCTGGTGGGTTCAGCGCTTAGTTTTAATTGTGTTGGGGAGAGTACTCTCCCACCTACGTACCCTTGTAGGTTTAGCGATTCTTCATTATAATCCCGCCTACCTATCGGACACTTCTTGCTCAAGAAACTTTCAGCACCGCTCTCAAAAAAATGGCCAAGTTCCACTGTCAGTTTATCTCTAACAAATTACACTGTATCAGTGGCCACGAAAAATTCACTTCTGCGTTACCGCTCTAACGCACTTTACCTGACCTCACTGACAAATCCCACCTTTGACGCAGACTCCCTCGTTAATTTTTGTCAGCAACTGCCTTACCCCGCCAACATTTTCCTTTTAGCACTCCTGCTACCTTTAACTCTGCCTCTTTCATGCCTAACATTCACTGGTCTGCTCTTCGCATATCCCTCCTTAAGCGCGCACCACCCTGCAGGTTTGGAGCTTAATTTTGATATTCAAATTGGTCAAATAATATAAGGTTTATTGCTTCCCTTCACGGGCCTCTTCTATTATGTAGTCTTCGATTTCGGCATTACTAATGCCACTCGTATTAGATTTTAGCTATTTAAGTGGAGAATCAAATAGACTTGTAGATACTTCTGCATCTCACTTTATATATCTTAATGGCTTAGCGCTTCTTTTTGATTATAATAATAATAATATTATACATTTTAAGCACCGGTTCGTCATTGTAGGAGCTGCCAGATATCACCGGCTCTTCAACACGCAAGTTATACTTTTGTATCAGTCAAATCACATATTACTCGGGTAGATAATTTCCAGTAGATCCTTCATGTGTTAGCTCAAATCACCGACCAGTATGTTTTAAATAAGTGACCCACTGATCAGAGCAAATCGACTGGTCCGAACCCTTGACTGGTCCGAACCCGGGACTGGTTTCAAACAGTTTCGTTGGACAATAAAGCAGACTGTAAACGGATGGGGTTGTAGGCGCCCTTATAAACACAAACATTAAAAATCAGGAACGTGACGGTAAGCTGTCCAATATACAAAAAGAGTTAGAAACAGAAATACAAATAGCTAGAGCTTCATTTAAGGAGGTTATTAATAGAGTATTCAAGAGGTTGCTAGTAGAATTACAGTAAATCAACCATTCAAATCATTATGAAGCTTTGTGTAGTCTGCAGTCAATCAAACAAACGGGCTTCCACATGGATAAATTGTCATTTTTGTGGAAATTGGTGTCACACCCCTTGTGCAGATATCCAAGAACTAGCTACAAGCAGTATTAAAACAGGGAAGTGTTTTTGGGTATGCCCAAATGAGATAAATCTGTGAACTAAAATCACAAGGGTATTAAAAGAGGATAACATCAAAGCTGCTTTCATAGAAAACCTGGAAGCTATCTACAACAGATGGGAACATAAAAAGTCTGGGCTGAATGGTACTGCCCTTGATACTGGCCATGTAGTCACAAACTGTAAGGCTGGAGGTGATGTCCTGGTAGTTAGTAAATGTGGGGCTGATAGTGCTGTCCTGGGAGACAGTAATGGTGAAGCTGGAGATACTGTCCTGGGAGACAGTAATGGGGAAGCTGGAGGTGCTGTCCTGGGAGACAGAAATGGTGAAGCTGGAGATACTGTCCTGGGAGACAGTAATGGTGAAGCTGGAGATTTTGTCCAGGTAGTCGGGAATTATACGCAGGAAGGAATACATATAAATGACCTCATAGGGGACAGGAGCCATAGTAGGGAAACAAGTGTAGTCAAAGATAAGATAAAACCAATATTGCAAACTAGAAATACCGCAGGAAATAGCAAACAAGAGGACTCCAATAGCAATAGTGAGGATAAATTACCAAAAACAACTGGTGGGAGCTCCATTGTTGGTGCTAGGGAGGATAGAAGTAAGACAGGGAAACATGCACCAACAGGGAATACAGTCACAGAAACCCAAGGCAAGCGGAAACCAAGCCTGTGCACATACTATGCACTTGGTATCTGCTGGCATGGGAAATCTGGAAAAACAGATGGGACATGCAACTATGATCACCCTAGAAAATGCCATGCCCATATGACAACAGGAAAATGCAAACTCCCTTCCTGTAAGCTTTTTCACCCTGAAATGTGTACCTCTTCAGTACAGGAAAGACTGTGCTATAACTTAAATTGCCAGGCATACCATCTAAAGGGGACAAAAAGATACAAAACATCCAGGCCATGGGAAAACCTGGGTAGCCACAGCCACTCAAGAGGGAGAGGTTTTTTAGTGCCAGGAAGAAAAAAAAACTGGCAGGAAATGGCAGAAATCGTACACCAAATCCAGTCATTCCTGGAGTGGAACCACAGTCGATGGCCTCCACTCCAAACCAACAGATACAGATACTAATGCCGGAAAAAAAATCCCCCCCCAGTACCAACAATACCACCAGTCCGATAACATTCTTCTTTGCAAATATACAGGGTCTAAAGCCAGCAACAAACAACAAAATACCTTTCATCCGTGGACTGCTTGCAGAGGCAAAGGCAATGTTCGCGGCTTTCACTGAGACCCACATAAAGGATCACTTGGACAACGAAATATGGATCCCAGGTTACAACCTATACAGATGTGACAGAGTGAACAGGCAAAAGGGGGGGGGGTTGGCCTGTACATTGCAGAGTCACTTGTTTGCACAGAACTGCTTAATGCCTCAAATGACGTAGTGGAAGTTTTAGCAGTAAAGGTCGAGAACCAAAACCTAGTCATTGTGGTAGTCTACAAGCCTCCGGATGCAACATCCCAGCAATTCCAGGAACAGCTGTTAAAAATTGACCACTGTCTGGAAAATCTTCCAGCTCCTGCACCCAACATCTTGCTCCTGGGGGGATTTCAACTTAAGGCACCTAAAATGGAGGAATATAGCAAATAATATTGTTGCAGTAATAACACCAGGAGGCAGCTCTGATGAAAACTCACACTCACACGAGCTTTTAAATCTCTGCACAAAATTCAATTTAAACCAGCAAATAATAGAGCCTACTAGACTGGAGAATACACTAGACCTCATCTTCACTAACAATGATGATCTGATAAGAAATGTCACAATATCAAAAACAATATACTCAGATCACAACATAATTGAGGTTCAGACATGTATGCGTGGAGCCCCAGACCGACAAAATGAGACTAGTCACGAGGGAGCAATCACCAAATTCAACTTCAATAACAAAAACATAAAGTGGGACCAAGTAAACCAAGTCCTAACCGATATAAGTTGGGAAGATATACTAAGCAACACAGACCCCAACTTATGCCTAGAACAGATTAACTCGGTGGCACTCGATGTATGCACAAGGCTTATTCCTCTAAGAAAAAGGAGGAGTAGATGTAAAATAGAAAGAGACAGGCGCTCCCTTTACAGGCGACGGAAAAGAATAACAGAGCGGCTAAAAGAGGTCAATATATCTGAAATGCGCAGGGAGACACTGGTCAGAGAAATAGCAAGCATCGAACTTAAGCTAAAAGAATCCTTTAGGAGTCAGGAATCGCGGGAAGAACTAAAAGCCATAAATGAAATCGAAAGAAACCCAAAGTATTTCTTCTCCTATGCCAAATCAAAATCGAGAACAACGTCCAGTATTGGGCCCCTACTTAAACAAGATGGGTCCTACACAGATGACAGCAAGGAAATGAGTGAGCTACTCAAGTCCCAGTATGACTCAGTTTTTAGCAAGCCGCTAACCAGACTGAGAGTCGAAGATCAAAATGAATTTTTTATGAGAGAGCCACAAAATTTGATTAACACAAGCCTATCCGATGTTATCCTGACGCCAAATGACTTCGAACAGGCGATAAATGACATGCCCATGCACTCTGCCCCAGGGCCAGACTCATGGAACTCTGTGTTCATCAAGAACTGCAAGAAGCCCCTATCACGAGCCTTTTCCATCCTATGGAGAGGGAGCATGGACACGGGGGTCGTCCCTCAGTTACTAAAAACAACAGACATAGCCCCACTCCACAAAGGGGGCAGTAAAGCAACAGCAAAGAACTACAGACCAATAGCACTAACATCCCATATCATAAAAATCTTTGAAAGGGTCCTAAGAAGCAAGATCACCACCCATCTAGAAACCCATCAGTTACACAACCCAGGGCAACATGGGTTTAGAACAGGTCGCTCCTGTCTGTCTCAACTACTGGATCACTACGACAAGGTCCTAAATGCACTAGAAGACAAAAAGAATGCAGATGTAATATATACAGACTTTGCAAAAGCCTTCGACAAGTGTGACCATGGCGTAATAGCGCACAAAATGCGCACTAAAGGAATAACAGGAAAAGTCGGTCGATGGATCTATAATTTCCTCACTAACAGAACACAGAGAGTAGTCGTCAACAGAGTAAAGTCCGAGGCAGCTACGGTGAAAAGCTCTGTTCCACAAGGCACAGTACTAGCTCCCATCTTGTTCCTCATCCTCATATCTGACATAGACAAGGATGTCAGCCACAGCACCGTGTCTTCCTTTGCAGATGACACCCGAATCTGCATGACAGTGTCTTCCATTGCAGACACTGCAAGGCTCCAGGCGGACATCAACCAAATCTTTCAGTGGGCTGCAGAAAACAATATGAAGTTCAACGATGAGAAATTTCAATTACTCAGATATGGTAAACATGAGGAAATTAAATCTTCATCAGAGTACAAAACAAATTCTGGCCACGAAATAGAGCGAAACACCAACGTCAAAGACCTGGGAGTGATTATGTCGGAGGATCTCACCTTCAAGGACCATAACATTGTATCAATCGCATCTGCTAGAAAAATGACAGGATGGATAATGAGAACCTTCAAAACTAGGGAGGCCAAGCCCATGATGACACTCTTCAGGTCACTTGTTCTATCTAGGCTGGAATATTGCTGCACTCTAACAGCACCTTTCAAGGCAGGTGAAATTGCCGACCTAGAAAATGTACAGAGAACTTTCACGGCGCGCATAACGGAGATAAAACACCTCAATTACTGGGAGCGCTTGAGGTTTCTAAACCTGTATTCCCTGGAACGCAGGAGGGAGAGATACATGATTATATACACCTGGAAAATCCTAGAGGGACTAGTACCGAACTTGCACACGAAAATCACTCACTACGAAAGCAAAAGACTTGGCAGACGATGCACCATCCCCCCAATGAAAAGCAGGGGTGTCACTAGCACGTTAAGAGACCATACAATAAGTGTCAGGGGCCCGAGACTGTTCAACTGCCTCCCAGCACACATAAGGGGGATTACCAACAGACCCCTGGCAGTCTTCAAGCTGGCACTGGACAAGCACCTAAAGTCAGTTCCTGATCAGCCGGGCTGTGGCTCGTACGTTGGTTTGCGTGCAGCCAGCAGCAACAGCCTGGTTGATCAGGCGCTGATCCACCAGGAGGCCTGGTCACAGACCGGGCCGCGGGGGCGTTGACCCCCGAAACACTCTCCAGGTACCCTCCAGGTGTTCCTACACCTCTAGGACCATGAACACTCGTGCATAGTTCTCCGCTCTTCATAATCCTAGACCGTAGTGGGTTTATCTTAACCCCCTCAAGGAAGGTTCCTTGATGTTGGTGAGGGGCTCTTGATTTAGGGAATTGGATCTGTGCTCCAGTTCCCCGAATTAAGCCTGAATGCCTTCCACATCCTCCCCCCAGGTGCTGTATAATCCTCGGGGTTTAGCGCTTCCCCCTTGATTATAATAATCTTCTTAACCCTAGAATGCAATCGGACAGTAATGTATGATCTACGTATTTTCGTTCTTGCGCTCCCTATTCAGACATTGGTGGCAATTCGAACACGTGGATTGGGCGCCCCATACATACTTTTTCATGGTTCTTCCGCAGATAAGTTATTACATCTATCGCTTAGATATACCCTGAAACCTTACTAGCTATCCCCCGAGATAATAAGTAAACATTTTCATGAGTGGCCTTGTGGTCTTCAGACTGAAAGCAGTTACTGTAACAGTTGCATTACAGACAATTTTGTAGTTTACAAACAAGCAAGACTCGATGCATCATATTTACCTCTCTCTCGCTATCTTAGGGGCTGACCTTCATAAGTCAGCTGAAATAGGATGCAGGATATGGATACATAGGTAATTCTTTACTTTTCAGCATATGTGTCACCTTTTAGGGCTTAGCACTTCTTTTTGATTATAATAATAATAGTCACCTTTAATTTAGCTGGGCAAAATGCCCAATATGAGTCAGACTTCGGGTCACTGGTGACCCCGAAATCCAAAAGGGAAATTTTAGACAGCATTCGTAGCAATCCCATCATTGCACCTGTGGATATATTCACAACCCACTCTGGTGCAGTACTATTGCTCTCCTCGGAAGAGGAGCTACTCCACCTACTAAAGAGAGACGTTCTATACAAACCAATGGGGGCATTCCCCCCATCCCACCTGACAGCTTCAAGGATCAGCGCCCAGTGTTTGTTGCACACACTAACAGCATCATGCGCGAATATACCGACGTTGAACTCGTTGAGGGGATCAACCAAGATAACTCCAAGTTCAAGGTTCTCAAGGCTTACAAGTTTGCCAAGAACTCTGACAACCAACAATCGCTGAAACTCGTCCTCGAGACACCTGAGGAAGCCAAATTAGTCTGAAATGTTTTGGTACAAAATGCACACCTGACCAAGTCAGTATGGAGAGGTTTGTCACCATCACTCAATGCTTCAAGGGCTATCACTTGGCCATGCTGTATAGCCCTTGTGGCTTAGCGCTTCTTTTTGATTATAATAATAATAATATCACTTGGCCATAACACGAACAAGTGCACCAGCGAGAAACCTGTCTGCAGTATCTGCGCAGGTGATCACGCGCACAAGGAATGCCCCAACAGAAGCAATCCCAAGCGCACCCTCTGTGGTGGGAAACACCATGCTGTCTCACCCAGCTGCCCCGTCAGGAAGTTTGAAATCCAGAAAATCCTCGTAAACAAGAAGCTGGCCAGTGCCATAAAAAGACCACACAATCTCCTCCCATGATGTCACATGAATCTTTCCCCAACCTACTGAGTTCTGGTAGTGCCCCTATTGTCACTGCTTCAGAACCCCAGCCCCCCCACCCTCACCCTACTCCTGGCCCCACCAATCCCAAGGTTTTCCCTCCTATCCCATTCCTACTAGGTTCATCCAAGAAGGGGTAATGAAGAGCACTGCTTACTTCATGTTGGCCAAAGAGTGGTCCAAGGGTGATGACCACCTCTGCTGCACCATCTTCAATGAGTTGTTTATAGCAAATGGCGCTTCAGCCATAATCCCCAACTCAGTGCACTCATACATGAGCCCCTCTACTCAAACTCCCGCACTCAACCAACCAACCACCAACAGGGAAGCTACAACCCTTGCAACTGCACCACTATCTGTTGCACAACCCACCACCAATGAGGCTGACCCAAAGAACCAACCTGGTTCCATCACCACCCTGTGTGAGACAGCCGCTGAACAGCAAGGCCAATTTCAGGACATATCCTTCCATGTACAAGATCCACTATCCCCCATGTCTGCAGCCACTGGGACTGACGACTCCACTGGTCAAGGAAGCGTAGATTCTGACGAGCCCCCAACGTCAGACAACGAATCGGACTCGTCATCTGATGTCACCATTTTCAATAGCATAGACGAGGACCTATTCTCCTCCTAGAAAACCACCCAAGATTACAAACCCACTTCCTCCCACAAATCCAACAGAAAGCGCGCACAACTGCAACGCGACTGGCTACCAAACACTCATCCTCTGTTCACAGCAACTCCACCAAATACGTAAAATAATGGGGATCGCAATTCTGGAAATCAGCATCCAACACTTCTTCAACAACCGCTACCTCCTCGAAATAGAGCTCTGTAACCACAATCCAGACTTTATCCTTTTAAATGAAACATCAGCCAGACCTGACCAACATATAAAACTATGTGGGTACACAACTCTCGAGAAATCCATGGGACCGCCACAGTGGGGTGGCCATCCTAGTGAAGCAGGGGCATGAATTTCGCGATACATGTCGACAAGGACAACATCCTAGCAATAGAAGTGCCAACATCACACGGGCGACTTGTAGTGGGGACAGGGTACTTTCCTCCCAGACAACCATACATTGAATCTATTCCCTTACACCGACTACTCAGTAGAAATGTCCCTACCGTCTTAGCAGGGAACTTCAACACCCACCATCCTGCTCTCTTCAACTGTGGTGCCGCCCATCCCCAAGGGGACCACAAGGGAAAACAACTATTCAATATAATGGCAGCAAAAGACTTTACATTCCAAGGCCCATTCTTTAAGTCATTCGTGGGCCACCACCCAGGTACACCCGATGTAGTACTTACCAACAGAGACTATGACCTGTTCCATTGTAGTCTCCTCAGGTGGTAACGTTGGTTCAGACCACATCCCCGTCATAATTAAGGTCCAATCCACACTGTTCCGGACACCCACCCTTCCCAGACCCAACCTGAAAACACCAGGCTTTGACCCCTACCGGGCCTTTTTAGGAAATGACCAAACTATTTCCCTCGAAGACCATCCCTCCGCTGCAATAGATGGGGCAATTAACTCCCTCCATGCCAGAATCAATGAGGCCACACAAGCATGCTGCCCACTAACAACGTCCAGGATCTACCAACAATACAAACCAACCAGGGACATCAAGGACAGAATGAATAACTACCAAACTGAGTGTAGTAGGCACTTCTGCACAGGGCAGCCTTAGCAATAGGAGACAAATTGTCAAAATCAACAAAACGGAATCAGAACCCCTGCTGATAGCATGTGGAGTTCCCCAAGGTAATATTTTTGGTCCCTTATTACTATGCTATGTTAACGACATGCCTATCAGTGTCAAGTGCAAACTCCTACTGTATGCAGATGACAGTGCTCTGTTAGTATCAGGTAAAGACCCACAAGATATAATGTATTAACACTGCACCTGGAGTCCTGCAGCAAATGGTTAGTAAACAACAAACTATCATTACACCTCGGGAAAACTAAAACCATTCTCTTTGGCACGAAACAAACTGAGAAGGGTAAATAATTTTGATGTCCAGTGTAATGGGGAGCCCATCAGTTCAGTTTCCTCAGTAAAATATCTAGGAATCCCCTTTGATCCATGCATGTCAGGAGAATTGATAGGGAACAGACTGAAATTCCTCTACAGACAAGCACGGTGTCTACCTCCTGAGGCTCGCAGGACCCTATGTCTAGCCCTTATACAGTGTCATATGGATTACGCTTGCTCTTCATGATACTCTGCCTTAACAAAAAAAAATGAAAGATAGACTGCAAATCACCCAGAACAAAATGGTAAGCTTCATCCTGGACCTGTGTCCAAGAGAGCATGTATGCCAGGATGAATTACAGCAGTTGGATATGCTGAATGTTGAAGACAGAGTAAAACAACTGAAGCTAAATCATGTATTTAAAATTGCTCACAGTGTCCAGAATATCATGCTGCCAATTTTGTCAAGGTTGGGAACCAAAGCAATCATAGTACTAGGGGGAGAGAGCACAACTTTGTAGTACCCACAGTTATTGGCCAGGCTTCAAACACCTTTATTGTACAGCAATAAAGGAATGGAGCAGACTGCCCGCACATGTCAAAGCCAGTCATAGCATGAACCAGTTCAAGAAGAGTGCCAAAAGGTGTCTGATGAACGTAGCTACAGAAAGGGAGGTGAATGATTTTTTATTTTTTTAGCTAGCACACGTGTAATTTTACCTTATTCCTAATAATGACTCTCGTATTGTAGATAGTCTTAATGACCCTTGTGTAGCAGATAGTCTTTATAGTATGATAATAAGATGTTATCTCCATTATAGTATAATAAGATATTATCACCTTTATTTTATAATAATAAGGTAAAAGGACCCCAATGGAACTAAGTCACTCTGTCTGACTTTTTGGGTTATCCTAGGTACTTTACACATATGCTGCTATGTATGATAATCTATGTAACTGTATTTGTGTATACCCGAATAAACGTACTTAATGTCAGGTGTAGCTTTTTGTGAGAGTAGTGAAGAAGTGTGCAGTCGAAGGAGTTGCAGTTCAGTGACATATTGTGACTAAGTGTGATAAGGCACCTAAACTACTGGGAATGGTTGAAGGCCCTTGATCTGTATTCCCTGGAATGCAAGAGAGAGAGATACATGATAATATACACTTGGAAGGTCCTGGAGGGATTGGTATCAAACCTGCACACGAAAATCACTCCATATGAAAGCAAAAGACTCGGCAGGAGATGCAACATTTCCCCGATGAAAAGCAGAGGTGCCACGGGTACATTGAGAGGCAACATAAGTGTCCATGTGATGTAGTCCACTCTATGCTTGGTAGGTCGCTAAGGGAAACCTAATTTAACCAATTGCATTCGTCTCTCGACCTCTGGGGAGATAGGACGCTACTTGAGGTCTCCCTGCACGCCACCTGGTGTGAACTGCTACACTTAAGCACCAAGATGGCAGATCGTATGAGCCAGCGAGTAAACACTGTCTGTATCGAGTTGGTCCGAGGGACATTAAGCAGTGCGACAATGAATGTTCTGCTACCAGGCATCATCAGGGACGTCTGTGGGCAGCGCTGTATAGCCCTTGTGGCTTAGCGCTTCTTTTTGATTATAATAATAATATGGGATACCTAACGATGAATTGTATGGTGTGGCCCTTAATGGATTGACATGGGTCTTTGTGAAGTTTGCAAGAGCCAGCTTTTACACCAGTATTGTGGATGAATTTCAAGAACGAGGGATGTGTGTGATTTCGACAGTGGAGGTGTGTCTACATGAAGTCCCTAAATACTTCATGTGGGTAAAGGTATGGAATGTCCCATTTGAGGCGACGCCATATGGACTTCAGGATATCTTCAGTAGCTATGGAACTGTTTATTCGGCTAGCATGGGGGTGTGGAGGGACGGCCTGTATAAAGGGCTGCTGGAAGGATCCTACAGCCTAAAGATGTCATTGAAGAGGCCAATCTCGTCGTAAGTCACGTTGACAGGATACAGGACCCAGGTATTCGTCCACTACGCAGGGCAGAGGAGAACGTGCTGATTATGTGACTCTTATGAGCATATGGCGGAGCAGTGTACACGAAGGCAGGCCCCTAGGATTACAACATCAACGACAGTAGACCAGCAACCGAGTACTGTGGACGTGAAGTTGGGTCTTTCGGATGGTCGGAGGCCGGATCCATGGAGCGAGGAGTTGGAGAGAGTGGAGGAGGTGTTGAGGATGTGTGTCACCCTCCCGGAGGTAACAAGGGAGAGCTCTCCGAGGCCTGAGGGAATAGTGGATATGGAAGAGACTACCCAGGAGAGGATGTTAGAAGCAGTGCTGCAGGAGTTTTTGGGAGAGACGGAGGCCAGTGAGGAAGGAGCTGGGCGGTTAAGTGAGGGGCAGCAGATGGATGGGCAGCAGGGACAGGTAGAGGCCTTGTGTAGGGATGGAAAGGAGAGGGAAGTGGTGGTGGAGGTTCATCAGGAGGACTCACATGAGGTAGATATGTGTGTGAGTGGTAGCTCACGCAAACGGACTGCAGGAGCCTCTGAAATGGACAAGGTCCTAACACCTGGGCAGAGGCCTGGGAAGAAGGCATAGGCAGCTGTGGTGGAGAAGGCAAGCAGGGGTGGGGGTGCACCGGGGAATCCTGGTGGGGAAGGGCAAGGGGGGGTTGGTGGACAGGTTAGGAAGAATGGAAAAGAGAGTATGGGTACCATGAAAGGAGGATTGAGTAAGCCACAGTGGCATAGGGGTAAGCTGGCTTTCCTGGAAAATTCAAGTGTGTAACATTAAATGTAAATGGTCTTAAAACTGAGGTTAAAAGGGTTTGTTTAGAATGGTTCGTAAGAAGGTTTGATATAGATGTATGCTTTTTGCAGGAGCATAACCATAAGTTAGGGTGTGAACTGCATTTGCGGGGTTATAAGCTGTTTGTCAGAAATGCGTTGCAATTGAAAGGAAGGGTGGCAGTGGCGGTAAAGGAGACCAGCCCATTGCACATCATGGGTTGGGAGGAGGGGGGAGGTGGGAGGGTCGTAAGGGTGGATGGGTATTGGGGGGAGGGGAGGGTATGCTTCATAGGTGTTTATATGCCGGCAACCAACAATGCGAGGGTGAAAGTTGATTTTCTCCAGGATGCTTTGATGTATTATCTGCGGGGTTTACCTTCTATTACAGTGCTTGGGGGTGATTGGAATTGTGTGATTAGGCATGGAGATGTGATATCGAGGGGGGTGGGATGTGTATTGGGAGCTCTGAGGGATGTGTTAAGTGACATAGGGGTTGTAGATGTGGTGGGGAGGGGAGGTATGGAGTAGAGAACAGGTTCGTTCGTAGGGGTTATGAGGCGAGGTTAGATAGGATTTATGTCATGCAGGGGATAGGTGTGGAGAGGGTAAGGACTTTCGACATGGGGTTTTCAGACCATAGGGCGGTGTTAGCTGATCTAAGGGTGGATGGTACAGTTCGTATATATGTTTGGTATTGGAAATTGAATGTGAGGCTCCTATAGGAGGAGGATGAAGGCTCATCCTTCAAGGATTGGTGGAAGGTGTTCTGGGATACTAGGGGTGGGGAGATGAATTTGCTTGACTGGTGGGAGATGAGGGCTAAGATAGGGATTGCGAATTTTTTTTAGGGTACGTGGCAGGGAACAGGCATGGTGGCAGTATGGGTTACAGAACTACCTTGAGGGACAATTGAATGATTGTTATGGGGGAGGGGGCAGGGAAGGTATGAGAGGGGATATGAATAGTCTAAGGAGTCGGTTTAATGCAATTAGAGTTAGGGTAGGATTGGAGGATGTATTAAAGGGAGACAGACCGTCAGGGTACGTCCTAAGGAAGTTTAAGGAAAGGCAGGTGGTGTCTACCGTAGTGCATCTAGTGGTCGATTCGGGGGGGGGGGAGGTTATATGGAGGGACAAGACCTTTCCAATATGGACAGCATCAGTGTTTATGCAGATTATTGGTTTAGGGAGAAATGGAGAAGAGGGGAAGAAGTCAGGGAGGAATTTTTTGAGGACATGGGCAGAAACATTGCATTAGGACAGCAGGAAATGGAAACGTTGGAGGGTAGTATTAGTGAGGTGGAGGAGGCGGTTTATGGAATGAGTCAGGGTAAAACACCGGGCATTGATGAGATACCCAACGATTTTTATAGAGCTAATTGGGAGTGTATTAGGCATTGTTTGGTGGGGGTCATGAATTATATGTTGAGCAGTGGGAGGATGGGGAAGTCACAAAAAAATGGGATCGTTGGTTTAGTGCTGAAGAAGGAGGGGAAAGTATTGAGGGATTACCGAGCATTGTCCTTACTCTGTTCGGATTATAAAATTTTTGCTAAAATTCTGGGCAATAGACTGAAGAAGGTGATAGGATCAGTGATACATAGGGGCAGTATGGCATCCCGGGGTGAAGTATGAGGGATGGTCATTGTCAAATAAGATAATTTTTTGAGAGCTGTCCAGGAAGGGGAATACTCGGTTTAGATTGGGCTAATGCATATGATTGCGTGAACAGGGATTCCTTTAGAGTTTGTTTGGAGAAGTTGGGTTGGGGGGGTGAGATGGGTGCAAACCTTGTATGAGAGAGCAGTAGTGAGGGTACAGGTTAATGGGAGGTTGGGGGATTCGGTACTGATGGAGAGAGGTTTGCGGCAGGGTTGTCCGCTCTCTCAGTTGCTGTTTGCCTGTGTGCAAAATGCTTTCTATGGGCTTGTGGATGAGGTGGTGAATAGACAAGGGATGATGGGGGGTTGCAGGGGGTATTGTTGGGTATGTGGATGATACTACTGTACTGGTAATGGGTGAGGAAGATTTACGGATGGTCTGTGGAGTAATTCAGATTTTTGGGGATGCTACGGGTATGACAGTCAATCTAATGAAGTCGAGATTATTAGAGGTGGGGAATTGGATTGGTGGGAGATTGGGGGAGGGGTTGGGATGGACAGTAGTTGACAGAATTAGGGTATGTGGGGTATGGTACATGGCAGAGGTGCAAGAATGCAGGACGGTCAATTCAGAATTAGTTACAAGCAGGGTTTTGGGTAGGCTTAGAAGCTTAAGGGCTAGGGATGTAGCGTTACAACAGAGAGTATTAGTGGTTAACTCGCTTGTCTATAGTAAGGTGTGGGAGGTGGCAGAGGTGTTTCCTTTAAGAGTACAGGACATTTTGGAAATCCAGAGGAGGGTTTTAAGGTATGTGTGGGGGTTTGGTAGGGCTTGGTTACGTAAGGAAGTAGTAATGATGGATGTGCGACTAGGCGGTCTCGGCCTGTTGGCGTTGGGTCCTAGAGTAATGGCTATATATGGTATATATATAAGGTATATATGGGCAGGGAGATATGGGGGTATTAGGGTGGGCAGGGTGATGGAGGATGCATGCAGATGGTGGTGTGGTAGGGATTTTAGGGATTGTGAGGATATGTTGAGGTTTTTATTGACCGTAAGACAGGTGTCCAAATTAAAGGTAAAAAGGTTGGTGCTTGCTGTGCGGGTCAGGGTGTTTTACAAGGGGACACTGTATACCCAACGTATGACTAGCAGACCATTTGGAGGGAGTTTAGCTTGCTTAGGATACCAGCGAGAGTAAGGCTGCCCCGGGTGACACCATTTATGGGGTGACATCATAGAACCTCTAAAGAAGGTGACACTAATGCCCAAAACAGTGCTGCACCAACATAAGAGAAGAATCCTTCGTTTCTATATAGCCTATTATATATTAACAAAGAACAAATAAGCCTATATAGAATTAATCTAAGTCTGCTCGAAATGCCTAGCCATGCTAGGTGTCCTAGTGGCCCCCTCTGTAATTACTATTTTATAACATGTAAACCACACAATACCCAAAACCTGTAAACCCCACATTGTAACCCTTATAGAGAATAAACTTGAATTGAATTGAATTGAACATAGGGAAAATCATTGATTTTAATGATGTTAGTTTAATATCTTTATTATGCATCCCATACCCATCCTGTGGGTGGTAGTCAAAAGATTACAGAGGTACATAATGGGTCCAGGGACTGGACCCCAAAGTTATGATAGCTGAACTAGTTACAAAGGTAATGAACTTCATGTAGATCTGGTCACAATCATGGTTACAGTCATGAACAAATTACAAAGTAATGAGCCACTGATACGTCCACACCTGGTCACAATTGTAATGAGTTATAAATACAAAAATTAAGTGGGTCATACACCCACACGAGCGCGCGCGCACACACATACACACACGAGGGCGCACGCACAGACACATGCACACGAGCGTACAAATATATGCATACACAAAAGCACGCACACACACACACACACACACACACACACACACATACACATGTGATAATGCTTTATTTGCAGCTAGCAATGTCAGGGTATTTCTCCAGAATGGTCTGTAATATACCACTGTGGATAAAATACTTTGCCATTTCTTGAACATTTTTGAGTGAGTTGTCACTAAATTCATTAATTTGATCGCACTCCAGTACATAATGAGGCAAGGTGTGATAATAGTCCATCTAGCAAAGTTTACATTTCGTTTGGTCTACATCTGGGGGTGGTGATTTAACCTGTCATAGATACTTGTAACCCAGCCGGAGCCGGGCGGTAGTGACATCCAAGAGTCTGCTTATCTTGTTGGATGCACCATAGACATGTGGCTCCTCCTGCATGATGGAATGATGATAGATGGACTGACTTGTGTCAATCTCCCTAAGTCTTAAGTCAATAAAGTTCAATCGAAGTTCTTTTCTTATTATTGTTGTCAAACTGCTAACTGACAACCCAAGATTGTAATCTACCCCCTCTTTGAAAGCATACAGCCAATTTATCAGTTCTATCGTGCATCTGAAGACCAATGTGAGATGGAATCCACAGCATGTGCACTCTGACTCTGCTGTCCACAATCTTACCATACCTATGTCTGGCTTCTGACACAAGCATGCCACAATTTATACTTAATGAGTTGAGAGCATTTATGGATGACAGAGAATCAGTTACAATTGAAGTGTCAACCTTAGATACATGGATGCATTTGAGTGCAAGGAGTATGGCAAACAGTTCTGTTTGAAGGGTAGAGGCCCAGTTATTGATGCATGCTCCAATTTCTTTATGAGAGCCATCACTCTGTATGACAACAGCAGCACTACCAGCTGCACCAGTGGACTGGTGAACAGAACCATCAACGTAAATAATTTGTGAAAGAGTGTTCATGTTTGGCTCCAAGATGAAGCTTTAGTTGTGATTTAAGAAGAGTTTTTGGGGGAAATGGAGGAATGGTAGTTTGGAATGGGGTAATATCCCATGGAGCAGGGAAGTGTCTCTGTTCCCTAACTTGACATAGATCATGTAGCTGGTTCATGCGGAGGTCGGTTCCAGTTTTTTTTTATCCATCTGGAAGGATGTTCACCAGTGCTGAGGAAAGTTTGGAGGGCTTCTGTGCATATTGACCCCAATAAGGATATTTCTTTCAGTAACACGATCTCTAATGCTTGGAATATTATGTTCTTTCTGCATATTTAAAATTTTGGCAGTACGAGGGCATCCTAGGATGATCCTCATTGCTTTGTTTTGCAGTTTTTCCAGCCCTCCAAGCTTCCAGTCAGACACGAGTGCAAGTAGTGGCGCCGCATAATCAACAGGTGGCCCGGTGGCCTGGTGGCTAAAGCTCCCGCTTCACACACGGAGGGCCTGGGTTCGATTCCCGGCGGGTGGAAACATTTCGACACGTTTCCTTACACCTGTGGTCCTGTTCACCTAGCAGCAAATAGGTACCTGGGTGTTAGTCGACTGGTGTGGGTTGCATCCTGGGGGACAAGATTAAGGACCCTAATGGAAATAAGTTAGACAGTCCTCGATGACGCACTGACTTTCTTGGGTTATCCTGGGTGGCTAACCCTCCGGAGTTAAAAATCCGAACGAAATCCTATCTTTTCTTATCTTATCTTACCAATGATCTAATATAAGCAAGATACATCATGATGATGTAATAGTTGATTTTGCATAATTAAAGGCAAGGAAATGTAAGATTATATTCACTGAGATGTTTCCTGTACTCAAGGTCAAATCGGAACTAGTGTTTCTCTGATATTGCAATGTTTTTCTTTATTTTTCATTTTTTTTAATTGTTGAAGATGAATAAATGTAGGATCTGTTGCCTGTACTCAAAGTGGTATTTGAGTTTATGTTTCCTCAATATTACTCTGGAAATTTATTTGGTCCCTAAAGTTCCACAGGACAGATACAACGTACAAAGGGGTCCCAGCAAGGCCGTAATGGAACGGCTGAGCTGGATGGCCCTTAAACCCACCCAAACAAAACAGAACTGTTTGCCATACTCCTTGCACTCAAATGTGTCCATGTATCTAAGGTTGACACTTTAATTGTAACTGATTCTCTGTCATCCATAAATGCTCTCAACTCATTAAGTATAAATTGTGGCATGCTTTTGTCAGAAGCCAGACATAGATATGGTAAGATTGTGGACAGTGGAGTCAGAGTGCACATGCTGTGGATTCCATCTCACATTGGTCTTCAGATGCATGATAGAACTGATAAATTGGCTAAGCTGTATGCTTTCAAAGAGGGGGTAGATTACAATCTTGGGTTGTCATTTAGCAGTTTGAGAACAATAATACGAAAAGAACTTCAAATGAACTTTATTGACTTAAGACTTAGGGAGATTGACACAAGTCAGTCCATCTATCATCATTCCATCATGCAGGAGGAACCACATGTCTATGGTGCATCCAACAAGATAAGTAGACTCTTGGATGTCACTACTGCCCGGCTCTGGCTGGGTTGCAAGTATCTTTGGCAGGTTAAATCACCACCACCAGATGTAGACCAAACGAAATGTAAACTTTGCCAGATGGACTATTGTCACACATTGCGTCATTATGTACTGGAGTGTGATCAAATTAATGAATTTAGAAACAACTCACTCAGAAGTGTTCAAGAAATGGCAGTTAGAATGATAACAAATTCTCACTACAGGCAGCACACTCCACCAATATTCAATACACTAAACCTACTCACCATACAAAACATCCATACTTATTACTGCACCTATTACATACATAGAACACTTAACTCTGATATTAACCCTCCCCTCAAACATCTCCTTGCCAACCTCAACAGAACACATGACCATAACACAAGGCACAGATCACTCTTTGATGTTCCTCGTGTCCATCTCACACTATGCAAAAACTCAATGCACATAAAAGGCCCTAAAATCTGGAATTCATTACCTGTAAATATAAAAGAAACACAACCTGTTTATAAATTCAAGTCTCTTCTCAAAGATTACTTACTCACCCAAAACCAAATAAATACTGAATAACTGAACATTATAAATTTTATATCTTAAATGTTTCTCACAATTATATCACATAAATGTTAAACCTAAAACCCAATCTAACTTTATTATTTTTTAAATACACTACCTAACAGAATCACTACCTAACTGAATGCAACCATATGACCTGTCTTTGTAATACTCACTTGTGCTTTATAGTTATCTGTTTACATTAATGTTTTATCACTGATTTCATCATTGCTTAGTAGCAGCGCTGTATAGTCCTTGTGGCTTAGCGCTTCTTCTTGATTATAATAATAATAATAATCATTGCTTAGTTAATCTTAAGTTAATTTTAAGCCAGCCCGTAATGCTATGCATAGTATAAGTGGCTTTGGCATACTGCTCTTATCTGTATTTTTTTTTGTACCTCTGTATGTGTGCACAAATTGGAAATAAATAAATAAATAAATAAAAAAATTTTATCCACAGTGGTATATTGCAGACCATTCTGGAGAAATACCCTGACTTTGCTAGCTGTAAATAAAGCATTACCACATGTGTGCATGTGTGTGTGTGTGTGTGTGTGTGTGTGTGTGTGTGTGTGTGTGTGTGTGTGTGTGTGTGTGTGTGTGTGTGTGCGTGCGTGTGTGGGTGTGTGTGAGGGTGTGTGTGCGGGTGTGTGTGAGGGTGTGTGTGTGTGTGTGTGTGTGTGTGTGTGTGTGTGTGCGTGTGTGGCTGTGTGTGTGCGTGTGTGGGTGTGTGTGCGTGTGTGGGTGTGTGTGTGGGTGTGGGTGTGTTTACCTGGAGTTTACCTGGAGAGAGTTCCGGGGGTCAACGCCCCCGCGGCCCGGTCTGAGACCAGGCCTCCTGGTGGATCAGAGCCTGATCAACCAGGCTGTTGCTGCTGGCTGCACGCAAACCAACATACGAGCCACAGCCCGGCTGATCCGGAACTGACTTTAGGTGCTTGTCCAGTGCCAGCTTGAAGACTGCCAGGGGTCTGTTGGTAATCCCCCTTATGTGTGCTAGGAGGCAGTTGAACAGTCTCGGGCCCCTGACACTTATTGTATGGTCTCTTAACGTGCTAGTGACACCCCTGCTTTTCATTGGGGGGATGGTGCATCGTCTGCCAAGTCTTTTGCTTTCGTAGTGAGTGATTTTCGTGTGCAAGTTCGGTACTAGTCCCTCTAGGATTTTCCAGGTGTATATAATCATGTATCTCTCCCTCCTGCGTTCCAGGGAATACAGGTTTAGGAACCTCAAGCGCTCCCAATAATTGAGGTGTTTTATCTCCGTTATGCGCGCCGTGAAAGTTCTCTGTACATTTTCTAGGTCGGCAATTTCACCTGCCTTGAAAGGTGCTGTTAGTGTGCAGCAATATTCCAGCCTAGATAGAACAAGTGACCTGAAGAGTGTCATCATGGGCTTGGCCTCCCTAGTTTTGAAGGTTCTCATTATCCATCCTGTCATTTTTCTAGCAGATGCGATTGATACAATGTTATGGTCCTTGAAGGTGAGATCCTCCGACATGATCACTCCCAGGTCTTTGACGTTGGTGTTTCGCTCTATTTTGTGGCCAGAATTTGTTTTGTACTCTGATGAAGATTTAATTTCCTCATGTTTACCATATCTGAGTAATTGAAATTTCTCATCGTTGAACTTCATATTGTTTTCTGCAGCCCACTGAAAGATTTGGTTGATGTCTGCCTGGAGCTTTGCAGTGTCTGCAATGGAAGACACTGTCATGCAGATTCGGGTGTCATCTGCAAAGGAAGACACGGTGCTGTGGCTGACATCCTTGTCTATGTCGGATATAAGGATGAGGAACAAGATGGGAGCGAGTACTGTGCCTTGTGGAACAGAGCTTTTCACCGTAGCTGCCTCGGACTTTACTCTGTTGACGACTACTCTCTGTGTTCAGTTAGTGAGGAAATTATAGATCCATCGACCGACTTTTCCTGTTATTCCTTTAGCACGCATTTTGTGCGCTATTACGCCATGGTCACACTTGTCGAAGGCTTTTGCAAAGTCTGTATATATTACATCTGCATTCTTTTTGTCTTCTAGTGCATTTAGGACCTTGTCGTAGTGGTCTAATAGTTGAGACAGACAGGAGCGACCTGTTCTAAACCCATGTTGCCCTGGGTTGTGTAACTGATGGGTTTCTAGATGCGTGGTGATCTTGCTTCTTAGGACCCTTTCAAAGATTTTTATGATATGGGATGTTAGTGCTATTGGTCTGTGTGTGTGTGTGGGTGTGTGTGAGGGTGTGTGTGTGGGTGTGTGTGAGGGTGTGTGTGTGTGGGTGTGTGTGGGTGTGTGTGTGTGGGTGTGCGTCCTTGTGTGTATGCATATATTTGTACGCTCGTGTGCACATGTCCGTGCGTGCGCCCTCGTGTGTGTATGTGCACGTGCGCACTAGTGTGGGTGTATGATCCACTTAATATTTGTATTTATAACTCATTACAATTGTGACCAGGTGTGGACGTATCAGTGGTTCATTACTTTGTAATTTGTTCATGACTGTAACCATGTATAGGAGTGAAGCTGATTCATTACCTCTGTAACTTGCCATGATTAGTGACCAGATCTACCTGGAGTTCATTACCTTTGTAACTAGTTCAGCTATCATAACTTTGGGGTCCAGTCACTGGACCCATTATGTACCTTTGTAATCTTTTGACTACCGCCCACAGGATGGGTATGGGGTGCATAAAGATATTAAACTAAAGTGTGTGTGTGTGTGTGTGTGTGTGTGTGTGTGTGTGTGTGTGTGTGTGTGTGTGTGTGTGTGTGTGTGTGTGTGTGTGTGTGTGTGTGGTGTGTGTGACTCAACAATCAATATTTGCACCAATAACTCATTACAGTTGTGACCGGGTGTGGAAGTGTGAATTGCTCATTACTCTATAATTTGTTCATGATTGTAGCCAAAGTATAAACGTAAGTAACCATTCTACAGAATTCATTACCTTTGTAACTTGTGAGCTCATTACCTTTGTACCTAGTTCAGCTATCAAAACTTTGGGGGCCCAGTCCCTGGACCCATTACATACCTCTGTAATCTGTAAATACCTTTGTAACTTGTCATGATTGTGACCAGACTTACCTGGAGTTCATTACCTTTGTAAATTGTGAGTTCATTACCTTTGTAAATTGTGAGTTCATTACCTCTGTAACTTGCTCAGCTATCAAAACTTTGGAGTCCAGTCCCTGGACCAATTATGTACCTCTGTAATCTTTTGACTACCGCCCACAGGATGGGTATGGGGTGCATAATAAACATATTAAACTAACTAACTCCCGAGTTGGTGTGGATGGTAGGCACTTATTAATTTATAGATTTACCCTTCAGGGAAGAAGTAGGTAGTTTACTGTTAGTACACTAATATTAGGATTATTGAGGCAACTGTAGATAATAATAATGTAGACCTAAGACCTTAACATAGGTAGTAATAGGCCGATAATGTAGGCAAACACTAGGATAAGTTAGCTAGGGAGAACTGGCAGCCCTAGTTTGAACTACGAGGCGTGGGTCTCAAAGACACAATAGTGTCCTTCTGTAGACAGACACCAACTGGAGAAGACGTGCCGTGATCAGCAGACGGCGCCCCCCACGTGTCTTCACATTTGAGACCTGGGGAAATCTAGTAGAGGCACCTCAATGTACCGTAGATGACCTCCTCCGTCAAACCTATACAGTAAGACAAAACCTCCACTTTCTCTTAGGATTTCTGGCCAGTGTCGGGGGAAAAATTGTGAGTTGAACTGTAGGCCTGTATGCAGCTGGCAGTGCATGCCCAGTACGTACCAGTGTCTCTTGTCTACCTAGAAGCTAGTGTCCGTGTCTGCATAGTTGTACTAGGGGATACACACCCCCTTGGATATATGAATTTCTGAGGTGCAGGCAGGTCACTAATAATGATTGAATATTGCAGGAATTAAGGCTCAAGTTGCATGTGGTTTCTGAGGGGAAGTCCAGAGGGGCTAAGGCTAAGCTTAGGGAAGTTGAAGATCAGGATATATGCTGCAGCACCAAGTAAGTTAGTCCTTTATACGTGCATGCAGGCGAGTTTCTTGCAGCATCAATCATTTGTGAAAATCTGTCCTATAAGCCACTTGTGAGGCTGAGGTACCGACCTCAGAGCTCGGTGTCAACAGAGTTTGCCAGGGTAGGCGACTCACTTGGAGGCAGTCCAGACAAATTTTCACAAGTGGTCCTTCAAAAACCGTGATGTGGAATAGCTAGGTTAAAATTAACATAGCTAGACCACAGTTAGGAGCCAGTTTAACAGAGTTTTTTTATTTTTTTATATTTTATTGAAAATACACTTCATTACAACAATGAACCCTGTAACCAAGGGTGAAAAGCAATTAAATCATAAAACATACAATGTTGCACCATACCGGCATACACAGTTTACCTATAACCCATTACATGTGACAGACAAAAGCTAACAGATACACACTAAGGATACATATGACTGAACATACGTTATTACCTGGAGTTTACCTGGAGAGAGTTCCGGGGGTCAACGCCCCCGCGGCCCGGTCTGTGACCAGGCCTCCTGGTGGATCAGAGCCTGATCAACCAGGCTGTTGCTGCTGGCTGCACGCAAACCAACGTACGAGCCACAGCCCGGCTGGTCAGGAACTGACTTTAGGTGCTTGTCCAGTGCCAGCTTGAAGACTGCCAGGGGTCTGTTGGTAATCCCCCTTATGTATGCTGGGAGGCAGTTGAACAGTCTTGGGCCCCTGACACTGATTGTATGGTCTCTTAACGTTAAGAACATAAGAACGAAGGAACACTGCAGCAGGCCTACTGGCCCATGCGAGGCAGGTCCAAGTCTTCTACCGGCTTAAGCCAATGCACCCAACCTAGTCAGGTCAGGTTACATTGACTTAAGGGAGGAATACGGCAACCGACCTGGTAGCACAAGCTAATCAGGTCCAACTCACACCCACCCACACCCACTCATGTTGGTTTAGAAAGACACGTAAGCAAACACTATAACATATTTATTAGAAAACGTTTCGGTCCTGGGACCTTGATTCACGTTATAGAAGAATCACCTACACCAAAAATACAATACATTAATATACACATCCCTGACCATATTATGAACTTTGCCTTAGAACAGCACTTACTAAACACGTACCTATATGGCTAGGCTCACAAAGAAAAAGGTACAGTGTATATGGTACTAACCAGTAACTTGGCCTGACACTACATCAGGTTATAAATTTAACTAGAGCAATTTAATAAGTACATACATGATGCATGCATCTGTTAAAACCAATAAAAGAACATACTACCGTATAGTGACTTATACCGGCCTTTCCCACTTCCCTAAACAGATTACAACTCGTGCCTAATAAATTGATTATTTCCCCTCCTACGCACTATACCAAATGACACAACGGCTACATCATACATTCCCCAATACACCTAAAACATAGGTATGTTATGCCACAAGAATACAAATGCATACCCAATCATACAATTATAAACCCGACATGTATCCAAGCCCTCACCTAGCATATTACTTAATTTTTTCACTCTCAACATGATCTCAATCATGTTACTCCCACCCACCCCCCTCCCTGCTATACCCACCCCTCTGGACATCCCCACATTGTTGCATAAGTCAGGATCACAAGATGTGTCTGACTTTCCATAATTATTAACCTAACCTTAAGTATCATGATATCATACCTGAATTAGTTTACAATGGGAGTCAAATCCTATCTTTTTTGCTGTCCCATGCAGCATAATATGCTACTACAAAGGCTTTCTTCAGAAGGCATTAATTAATAAATATGAATTAACACAAAGAACACCTGAACTCAGTACTCCCTTGCACATCCCAATTACACAATCCTTCTCACATGCACCTAACACTCACCCACACACATGCACGCCAAA
Organism: Cherax quadricarinatus; assembly: GCF_038502225.1. Taxonomy (NCBI): domain Eukaryota; kingdom Metazoa; phylum Arthropoda; class Malacostraca; order Decapoda; family Parastacidae; genus Cherax; species Cherax quadricarinatus. The sequence continues at coordinate 23,535,076 of NC_091300.1, read as the reverse complement.
CCAACATCTTTCATTTGGCAAGCCAGTTTGGTACACCCCTCCTTTTATTGAACGCGTTACACAACAATCTAAACCTGCTTCCCCCCCTTTCACAACTCTAGCAACTCCCCAATGGTGATTGACCTGTAACCCTCAGTAAAATCTCCCTCCCATCTTCTTCCATAAATTTCCCGATTCCTATTCACTGTCCTACAAAAACACCTCGCTAAAACTCATTTCCACGTCTCCCCATTATCCACCCCTCTCATCCCCCACGATATGTACACAAAATCCACCATTATATAAGCGACACCCCGTGCTACATTCTCCCCCACCCCCCCTATATCAAGACTTAGTGCTCTCAACACCGACACCCCAGTCCCTCCTATCCTCCTGGCCACTTTCCCCAGCCATTCCCTCACTCTCCCCAAATAATTGCAAAAGTATACCACATGATAGGCTGTCTCCAACTCCCCACATAACCCACACCAACCCTCCTCAACGACACATCTATTTCTGAGGACTGATCCAATAGGCAGAATCCCGTGTAAAAATTTAAACATGATCTCAAACACCCTGGGCCCTAGCTTTAGTTTACCAGACTCCATATAGCGCCCCATGCATACATCGGGAACAGCCCCTCAATTGGGGCCGTCTTCTCTACCCTCAATATTCGATATAAATCCCTCACCTTTAATTTCTCTGGCTCGCGTGCCCACAAAAGTGCCCTCAACAAAATCTCACACTCCCTCCATTCCCCACCTCCATACATTCTCCTCAAAATGTCATGTAACCTTTGCATGTGTGGCCTCCTCTGTCCCCCTAGCCTTTTCCACTCCCACCTGATGAAAATGCACTTCACCCTCCTTCCCAGGTCCAACAAACCTAAACCTCCCTTCCTCACCGGCAAAGTCACCACCTCCCTCTTCATCCATTCACATCCTGAGTCCCATAAGAACCTAAAAACACCTCTAAGAATACGAGTAATCGCAGCCCTCATCAATGGAAAAACTGCTGCTACATACCATACCTTACTGTACAGCAATACATTAATAACAATCGCCCGTTGCAGTAATGTCAAGTGATAAGGCTGTAACATCCCCAACCAACGTTCCATGCTTTCCACCATTTTCAACGAATTTGCCTCCCTAGCCTCCCGTATGGTCGCCCCATACAAAATGCCTGTAGTGATACTGGTCCTGTGGGGAGCAGCAGCAGGATAATACTGCACCACCTCTAGGGGCCCTTAACAACAACAACAGTTTGGTGTGTGTCATGGGCACCAACACATGGTGTGTGATTCTCTCCTACTTTATCCATTTATCAGCGATGCAGATTACATGGTGAGTTTAAATATGTGGCCTGTAGTTATAACTTTTCTCTTGACATATGCAAGACATCACCATCCCTGTAGAAGCCATTATTAGATGTACTAGTCATTATATTTTGTTGTTGCAGAAGTACTATGAAGATTCTATGTTCAATAAAGCCTAGAGATAAGGCCTGTGTTTCTATCACAACAATGCCACATATTAATAACTGCCCTTCCCACTTTCTCACCACGTCACAGTCCCAATCAACTCTGTCTCTCCACTCCCCCAGCCCCATGATCTTTGTTTTCTCAACATTTACCATCATACCTATCACCCCTCCAAACATGCAAACCACCCCTCCCAGCTCACTCAGTCTTGTTCCCTTCCAGACTAGGAGTGTCGTGTCATCTACGTAACCTACCACATGATGCCTAATCAAGCCCTCCCTCGACCCCTCCCTCCCACACACTTTGGTTTCTACCAACCTATAAAATGGATCTTGCACACATGCAAATAATAACTGTGATAGCGGGCAACCCTGCCTCAAGCCCCTATCCATATTCACCACACTTCCCACACGTCCATTGATCTGAATTCTCACTTTTGCCCCCTTGTACAATGTTTCAATCCACCCCACAATCTCATCCCCAAAACCTTGTTTGCTAAGGATCTGTCTTAAACCCTCCCTTTCCACCTGATCATAATCACCCTGCCAATCAATCGCCACCATACCCCCTCCTTCCTGCATTCCCTTAAAATTCTCAACAAACCCCTTTAGGATTCTGTGCCCCATTACCATCGACCATCCTGGCAACCCTAGTTGACCATTTTGATACTACTCTTCCCATGACACATTTTAACCTATTCCCCAAAACCTTCCCAAACAATTTGTAGTCCGCACACATGAGAGTAGTCGCCCTGTAATCCTTAAGTGTACTCTGCACCTTACCCTTAGGCTAAAGCACAACAACCCCTGTACTTTGCTTCTCGCCCAATTCTCCCCCTCTTTCATTCTATTGAACAGCGATACTAAAAAACCCCTTAACTGATGGTATTGATGGACTTGGCAGTCCATCAATACCTGGTGCTTTGCCCCTGTGCATGTCTACAAGCACCCTCCATATCTCCCCTTCTTCAATATCACCACCCAAAGCTTCCCTGTCCTTTCTCCCCAGAGCTACGGGCTCTACAGCACACACCCTATCAAGATCCTCCTTATTAACTCCTTTACTTTTCCAATATTGCCCATACCACTTGTCCACGAACATACTCATCCCCTCCATTGTTTTTAACACCTGCCCCTCCCTAAAACCTTTCACCTCAGAGTGCACTTCCAAATCCGCTATCGTGGTCGCTGTCCTCCTCTGCTGTTGCCTCCACAACACACATGCCGATGGTTTGTCCCCCCAAAGCACTTCCTCCACTCCCGCCTGCACCCGCACCGCATGAAATCTCTCCTCCTGCTCCTCTCTTAACCTTCTCTTCAGATCATCCATTGCCTCTGTTTGGAATACCCCTCCCACCACTCCTTGCTCATGATAGTATCCTATTCTACTTTCCAAATAATTTGTTAATCCATACTTTAGTTGATTTATACGATTCCCCTCACCCACGTAATACCTACGAATCCTTTCCTTGGCCACACTGTCCCACCAACGTACAACATTATCAACCTTTTTTGCTTCCTCACTTAGCTTCCTCCACAATGAAGCAAACCCCCCCCTCCACTTCCTCATCCTCAAGGAGTCGCGTTTTTAATTTCCAGTAGCTTTCAAACCGTTTCACTAACGAATCCCATGCCACCCCCACCACCACTGCCCTGTGATCTGAATAAATTGCTTCTATGGTATTAAAAGACTCTAGTGAAACCCCTTGCGTTATGTAGATCCTATCCAGTCTAGCTGCGTAGTCCCTCCTTACATACATATGTTGCACTTCACCTATTCCACCCCAAAATGCATCTCGTTCCCCAATATCTCTACACAAATTTTGCAACACGTTTGAGAAATATCCCGCCCCCCCTGGTGTCACATCAACTCTCCTTATTATGCAATTCCAATCTCCCCCAATCAATGCAACCCTGGGTAACACTCTCAAGAAATACTCCAGATCATCCCTTACAAATGCCGATTTTACCCTCACATCATTCTCCACCGGAGCATACACTCCAACAAAAGACACGCGTTCACGCATCCACCACCCGTCCACTCTCATTATTCTTCCCTCACCCTCCCCTCAAACCGTTGCAAAACAAATGGGCTTGCCTCATGAATTAAAACACCTACTCTGCCTTTTAAATATGTCGTTGGCATTACAAAAGCCCTATATCCATTCACCTCCAGCAGTTTTCCCACTTTCAAGTTATGCTCTTGTATAAAAGCAACATCTACCTTGTAACGAAACAGCAGTCCTCTCAACCATACACACTTACCACTATTACATAAACCATTAACATTAATTGTCATACACCTTAGGCCTGCTTATGTTTTCCACCCACGTTTCCCCACCTCATTTTTCCACTGTCCTGTAGCCTCATACACACCATCCTTGGCACTCACCCCACCCCCCTCCATTCCTAACCCCTTGCTGGCCTTTCCCTGCCCGCCTTTTTCCCTGGTCTTTGTGCTGGAGTGAGGACATCATCCGAGTCAGATGTGACTGCTGCCCGCTTCCTCGACACTTCCTCTTCCACCATGCTTGTCTCCTGACCTTCCTCATTGTGCACCTCCACCTCTATCACCTCATGCCCCTTCTTACTACTTGGCAAAATCGACTTTTCATTTCTTCCTCCAGACCCGCATGCTTCCCCTTGTCCCGGTACCTGTTCTCCCGTCTGTACCTCTGTCAAGGTTTCCTCCGAGTTAGGGAACATCTGCAAAACCGTCTCAAGCACTACGTCAATTTCTACATCATTCGTTACGTCCTTGTCTGCCTCGGGCGTCACATCCTCTGCAGACGCACTCAATTGCTTCACTGCACCCTCATGTTCCACCTCACGTTGCAATTCCTCCACTTCCTAACTCCACAACCAACCACGCCTACGTCCATCCTGGCGGCTCTGCTCAGTCACCGTAGGTCCTCGCCTCAAAATGTCACTCCTTGGTATTCCCTGGCCCGTCCTCCACCTCACACATTCAGCCGCTATGTGATCATAACCATCACACAGTCTACAAGTTCTACGTTGGCCAGCATAAGTTACAAGTATTTGTGTCCTAAATTCCTCTAAGAACACATACGAAGGTATTGGTTGCCTCAGAGTCATCTTGAGGTTAAAACTACCTTCTGGATAACCCTCATAAGCCCCTGCCGTCCACTTGCCTTGTACAGTTCCAAACTTCCCAAACACACTACGTAGGTCAGCTTCATTTGCCTCGGAAGGCACATTACGTAACTTAACATATGTAAATTGGCTAGAAACATCGACCATCTTTACCAGGATGTCCTCATTAACCTCGATAGCAACATCCTGATAATGATCGAGTAGATCCTCATACACCTATAATGACAGCAGTTTCACGAACATTCGGTAGTTTCCGTTTAAGGCTACACCATAAAGGTCGCAATCCTCAATCCCATGTCTCTCGAATAATCAGAGGCAACAACGTCAACGCCGAATCTTGATTAATTGTACCTCTCAGTAATTCTATGCCAACAGTGTTAATTCTGCGGCGCACCCCAACCACCATTGTGACAGCCTGGCTAGCACTTGCGCCTGTCAGAGAGGTGTAGCAAACGTCCACCCTCACCGGCAGCTGGGCGAGGAGTTTTTTTTTTATATTTTATTTAAAACTCTATTACAAGATGCAATATAAAGATACCATGATATGGTACATGTTATGACAGAACATGCAACACTCGTACTTCAACGGTCCAATGAGTGAATATACAAAGTTACCTTAAGATAACCTAACACAGCCTACAATCTACCCAGAAACACAGTGTTACATAATCACAAAGATCTTCATAATACTCTGATGCTAACATTGACTTCCAACACCTCCACAACCCCCCTCCCCTCCCTCTACAAGTTGAAACCCTAGTCACTCACGTGGTGAAACACGATAACAATATGTAATATTAAAAGTTAACACCTTGCCAATCTCACGTTGTTAAACACATTATCAATGTTAAACATTAAACAAGTTAATATTATAGCCACTCGTGTGGGTAAACACAGTATCAATATTAAAATTTAAAAAAGGTATCATCATAGCCACTCTCATGTGGTTGAACACATTATCGATATTAACCAATACACAAGTTACCATCATAACCACTCTCATGTGGGTGAACACATTATCAATATTAACCAATAAACAAGTTAACATCATAGCCACGCTCATGTGGTTGAACACATTATCAATATTAACCAATAAACAAGTTAACATCATAGCCACTCTCATGTGGTTGAACACATTACCAATATTAACCAATAAACAAGTTAACATCATAGCCACTCATGTGGTTGAACACATTATCAATATTAAACATAAAACAAGTTAACATCATAGCCACTCTCGTGTTGTTTAACACATTATCAATATTAACCAATAAACAAGTTAACATCATAGCCACTCTCATGTGGTTGAACACATTATCAATATTAAACATTAAACAAGTTAACATCATAGCTACTCTCATGTGGTTGAACACATTATCAATATTAAACATTAAACAAGTTAAGATAATAGCCACTCTCGTGTTGTTTAACACATTATCAATATTAAACATTAAACAAGTTAACATCATAGCCACTCTCATGTGGTTGAACACATTATCAATATTAAACATTGAACAAGTTAACATCATAGCCACTCTCATGTGATTGAACACATTATCAATATTAAACATTACACACAATCCTTCTCTCTTGCACTTATCACTCACCCACACACATGCACGCCGAACCAACATCTTTCGTTTGGCAAGCCCGTATGGTACCCCCCCCTTTTATCGAATGCTTTACACAACAATCTAAACCCACTTCCCCCCCCCCTCACAACTCTAGCAACTCCCCAACAGTGATGGACCTGTAACCCTCAGTGAAATCTCCCTCCCATCTCCTCCCATAAATTTCCCGATTCCTATTCATTGTCCTACAAAAAATCCTAGCTAAAACTCATTTCCTCGTCTCCCCATTATCCACCCCTCTCATTCCCCACGATATGTACACGAAATCCACCATTATATAAGCTACTCCCCGTGCTACATTCTCCCCCACCCCCCATATATCAAGACTTAGCGTTCTCAACACCGAAACCCCAGTTCCTCCTATCCTCCTGACCACTTTCCCCAACCATTCCCTCACACTCCCCAAATAATCGCAAAAGTATACCACGTGATAGGCTGTCTCCAACTCCCCACATAACCCACACCAACCCTCCTCTACGACTCGTCTATTTCTGAGGACTGATCCAGTTGGCAGAATCCCATGTAAAAATTTAAACATGATCTCTCGCACCCTGGGCCCTAGCTTTAATTTACCGAACAGACTCCATATAGTGCCCCATACATACATCGGGAACAGCCCCTCAACTGGGGCCGTCTCCTCTACCCTCAATATTCGAAAAAATCCCTCACCTTTAATTTCTCTGGCTCGCGTGCCCACAAAAGTGCCCTCAACAAAATCTCACACTCCCTCCATTCCCCACCTCCATACATTCTCCTCAAAATATCATGCAACCTTTGCATGCATGTCACTCTCTGTCCCCCTAGTCTTTTCCACTCCCACATGACGAAAATGCATTTCACCCTCCTTCCCAGGTCCAACAAACCTAAACCTCCCTTCCTCACCGGCAAAGTTACCACCTCCCTCTTCATCCATTCACATCCTGAGCCCCATAAGAACTTAAACACACTTCTAAGGATACGAGTAATCTCAGCCCTCAGCAATGGAAAAACTGCTGCTACATACCATACCTTACTGTACAGCAATACATTAATAACAATCGCCCGTTGCAATAATGTCAAGTGATAAGGCCGTAACATCCCCAACCGATGTTCCACGCATTCCACCATTCTCAACGAATTCGCCTCCCTAGCCTCCTGTATGGTCACCCCATACAAAATGTCACATATTAATAATTGCCCTTCCTGCCTTCTCACCACATCACAGTCCCAAACAACTCTGTCTCTCCACGCCCCTAGTCCCATGATCTTTGTTTTCTCAACATTTACCGTCATACCTGTCGCCCCTCCAAACATGCCAACCACCCCTCCCAGCTCTCTCAATCTTGTTCCCCTCCGGACTAGGAGTGTCGTGTCATCCACATAACCTACCACATGGTGCCTAATCAAGCCCTCCCTCGACCCCTCCCCCCACACACTCTGGTCTCAACCAACCTATAAAATGGATCTTGCACACATGCAAATAATAACTGTGATAGCAGGCAACCCTGCCTCAAGCCCCTTTCCATGTTCTCCACACCTCCCACACGTCCATTGATCTGAATTCTCGCTTTTGCCCCTTTATACAATGTTTCAACCCACCCCACAATCTCATCCGCAAAACCTTGTTTGCTAAGGATCTGTCTTAAACCCTCCCTTTCCACCCGATCATAAGCACCATGCCAATCAATCGCCACCATACCCCCTCATTCCTGCGTCCCCTCAAAACTCTCAACAAACCCCTTCAGGATTCCATGCCCCATGACCATCAACCATCCTGGCAACCCTAGTTGACCTTTTGAAACTACACGTTCCACTACACATTTTAATCTATTCCCCAAAATCTTTGCGAACAATTTATAGTCCGCGCACATGAGAGCAATCGCCCTGTAATCCTTAAGGGTACTCTGCACCTTACCCTTAGGCACAAGCACCACGACCCCTGTACTTTGCGTCTCTCCCAGTTCTCCCCCGTCTTTCATTCTATTGAACAGCGTTACTAAAAAAACCCTTAACAGATCCCAATGTTTTAAGTAAAATTCACTTGGCAGTCCATCAATACCTGGTGCTTTGCCCCTGAACATATCTACAAACGCTCTCCATATCTCCCCCTCTTCAATCTCACCACCCAAAGCTTCCCTGTCCTTTCTCCCCAGAGCTACGGGCTCTACAGCACACACCCCATGAAGATCCTCCCTATTAACTCCTTTACTTTTCCAATAATGCCCTGTAGTGATACTGGTCCTGTGGGGAGCAGCAGCAGGATAATACTGCACCACCTCTAGGGGCCCTTAACAACAACAACAGTTTGGTGTGTGTCATGGGCACTAACACATGGTGTGTGATTCTCTCCTACTTTATCCATTTATCAGCGATGCAGATTACATGGTGAGTTTAAATATGTGGCCTGTAGTTATAACTTTTCTCTTGACATATGCAAGACATCGCCATCCCTGTAGAAGCCATTATTAGATGTACTAGTCATTATATTTTGTTGTTGCAGAAGTACTATGAAGATTCTATGTTCAATAAAGCCTAGAGATAAGGCCTGTGTTTCTATCACAACAATTTATTGAACATAGAATCCTGGGCTACCTGGTGGTGATCCTGCGCTAGACTACATCACAATATGGAGCGTTTACTGAAACCTGAGAGGCTAGACTGTGACCCCAGCTTATCAACGGCTGCTCAGGAATGGAAGCACTGGTTTAAGACTTTCGAAAACTTCTTGGGAGCCCTTCCTAAAGAAGATCTAGATAAACTAAGTCTGCTCATCAATTTTGTGTCACCTAAGATATATGAGGCTATTTCTGAGTGTAATACCTACGAAGATGCTATCAAAACCCTCAAGTCTCAGTATATTAAACCTACAAATGAAATCTTTGCACGCTATCGCCTTGCAACTCGCCGCCAGCAGATTGATGAGTCCTTAGAGGAATACTTTCAAGCACTGAAAATTTTAGGTAAGGACTGTCACTTCCAAGCAGTGACAGCTGCTCAGTATTGTGAAGAGTCCATCAGGGATGCTTTTATCAGTGGCCTGCAATCACCAATAATAAGGCAGCGTTTATTGGAGAATAAAACTCTCGACTTAGCCGCTGCCTTTGACCAGGCAAGAGCTCTAGATTCAGCCCAGAAGAATTCTGAAGTATACAGTACCACTCAGCCTTCTCGAGTGGTAAGTGCTGCAATTCCTGACCAAGACTCTTGCAATGAAGTTACTGGGGAACCTGCCTCAGTGACAGCAGCAGCAGGTACGGTGTGTTTCTTTTGTGGTTTTTCAAGACATCCACGTCCAAAGTGTCCTGCTCGTGAAGCAATGTGCCATAAATGCCACAAGAAAGGTCACTTTGCTAAAGTATGTCGTGCTAATGCATCAACAAGAGCTAGTGCCTCCACACATTCCAGTGATCATGCGACTCTAGCAACAGTGACTTCTGCGGCTACTCCAAATTCACTGTCAAAGGCAGTTGTGAAAGTATTCATCAAAGGAACAGAAGTAGATGGTCTTATTGATAGTGGCAGCTCAGAGAGTTTCATCAACCCTGACTTAGTTAAACGGCTCTCCTTGACTCTACATCACTCATCAGGTACCGTTTCCATGGCATCAACATCTCTCTCTATTCAGACCTTAGGGTTTTGTAAGGTAAATCTCAGAGTTAATGGAAAGGATTATCAAGATGTACATTTAGCTATTCTGCCACAACTGTGCTCTGATGTTATCCTTGGTCAGGACTTTCAGAAGCTGCATGGTAGTGTCACCTTAACATATGGAGGTGAACTGCCTCCTCTTGTTGTCTGTGGACTTAGCACTTTAAGGGTAGACCCACCAAAGCTGTTTGCAAATCTTACCGCGGATTGCCATCCTATATCAGCTAAGTCACGCCGCTATTCTTATGAGGATCGGATGTTCATTGAGAAAGAAACTCAGAGGCTGCTGAAGGAGGGTATTATAGAACCGAGTGATTCCCCTTGGCGTGCACAGGTTGTTGTTGTTAAAGATGGTTATAGGAAACGGAGACTGGCTATCGATTACTCTGAGACAATCAACAAATTTACACTTCTTGATGGGTACCCTCTACCTCGAATTGACGATACAGTGAACAAAATTGCTCAGTACTACGTGTTTAGCACAATTGATCTGCAGAGTGCCTATCATCAAGTCCCTATAAGGAATGAAGATAAACCATACACAGCGTTTCAGGCTAGTGATGGCCTGTATCAGTTTACCAGAGTCCCTTTTGGAGTCACCAATGGGGTAGCCTGCTTCCAACGAATTATGGATTCACTCATTCAGGAAGAGCAACTCATGGGAACCTACGCGTATTTAGATAATGTTACCATTTGTGGCAAGACCCAGGAGGAACATGATGCAAACCTTGATAAGTTTTTGGAAGCCGCCAAGAAGAAAAATATCAGTTACAATGAGGAAAAGTGCACTTTTTCAACTAAAAGGCTTAGCATCCTTGGTTATGTAGTGGAAGGAGGTTCAATATTCCCAGACCCTGAACGACTACGACCTCTACGGGAACTTCCAATGCCTCAAGACAAAAAGTCACTCCGAAGAACTCTTGGTCTCTTTTCTTATTACTCACAATGGATCTACAACTATTCAAGTAAAGTCCGCCCATTGAGTGCTACCACATTTCCTGTGACAAAGGAAGCAGAAGCCGCTTTCCATACTCTCAAACAGGACATTGAAAACTCAGTAGTTCAAGCCATTGATGAGTCCCTACCATTCGAAGTGGAAACGGATGCATCTGACATTGCCATTGCTGCAGTCTTATCTCAGGCAGGACGACCAGTAGCCTTCTTTTCGAGAACTTTTCAAGGATCAGAGAAATGTTATGCTGCTGTAGAAAAGGAAGCCCAGGCCATCATAGAAGCAGTTCGCCACTGGAGGCATTATTTAACTGGTAGACATTTCACCATAAGGACTGACCAACGGTCCGTGATGTATATGTTCGACAAGAGGCACAAAAGTAGGATAAAGAATGACAAGATATTACGCTGGAGGATGGAACTATCGTGTTATGACTTTGATATTCTGTACCGACCGGGTCAAGAGAACATCTCACCTGATGCATTCTCTAGGTCCCACTGTGGAGCAGCATGTCATGATTTGCAATCACTCTCAGCTCTCCACAAGGCTTTGTGTCACCCAGGAGTTACACGCCTGTACCATTTTGTCAAATCAAAGAACATGCCCTACTCAGTGGAAGATGTGCGACAAGTGATCAGAGCATGCAGAGTATGTGCAGAGTGCAAGCCAAACTTTCATCAGCCAGAGAAGACTCATCTCATAAAATCCACCCAGCCTTTCGAAAGATTGAATATAGATTTCAAAGGACCTCTACCAAGCACAAATCAGAATAGGTATTTCCTTAACATAGTAGATGAATATTCAAGGTTTCCCTTTGTATTCCCCTGTGCAAATATGGCTGCTTCAACTGTTATTAGTTGTCTTTCACAGTTGTTCTCTATTTTTGGTATGCCAGCTTATATCCATTCAGACAGGGGATCCTCGTTCATGAGTAACGAACTTCAGGAGTTTTTGGCTAGCAAAGGTATTGCCTGCAGCAGAACAACAAGCTACAACCCTCAAGGCAATGGTCAAGTGGAGCGGTTCAATGGTACTATATGGAAGGCAGTTACAATGACATTAAAGTCGCGCAATCTACCTGTTCAACACTGGCAAACTGTCCTACCTGATGCTCTTCACTCTATTAGATCACTGCTGTGCACAGCTACTAATGCAACCCCTCATGAAAGACTCCTCAACTATTCACGTCGTTCCTCCACGGGAGCCTCCGTGCCCACTTGGTTATGTCATCCTGGACCCGTTCTCCTGAAGAGTCACCGTAGGATGAACAAAACGGATCCTTTAGTGGAAGAGGTAGAGCTCCTGCAAGCTAATCCACATTACGCCCACATTCGCTACCAAAATGGTGAAGAGACTACAGTATCTACAAGACATTTAGCCCCAGTTGAAATCCCTATTAGTGTGGAATCTCAAGATACACCAATAGATGTGAAAGATGCTTCGTTTTCTCCTGGAAAGCCCCTTGAGACTACCCCTATGGAAATAGAGGATTCTGCTCCAGCAGTTAATCAAACCCCGCTGGAAAATATCGAACCTGGTGAAGAGGCTCAAGGGCTACGAAGGTCGGGACGTGTACGTCGCCCACCTAACAGTTTGGGAGATTACTGTCTCTGATATTTTAGAAGGGGGAGATTGTAGTGATACTGGTCCTGTGGGGAGCAGCAGCAGGATAATACTGCACCACCTCTAGGGGCCCTTAACAACAACAACAGTTTGGTGTGTGTCATGGGCACTAACACATGGTGTGTGATTCTCTCCTACTTTATCCATTTATCAGCGATGCAGATTACATGGTGAGTTTAAATATGTGGCCTGTAGTTATAACTTTTCTCTTGACATATGCAAGACATCACCATCCCTGTAGAAGCCATTATTAGATGTACTAGTCATTATATTTTGTTGTTGCAGAAGTACTATGAAGATTCTATGTTCAATAAAGCCTAGAGATAAGGCCTGTGTTTCTATCACAACATGCCCATACCACACATCCGCGAACATACTCATCCCCTCCGTTGTTTTTAACACCTGCCCCTCCCTAAAACCTTTCACCTCAGAGTGCACTTCCAGATCTGCTATTGTGGTCGCTGTCCTCCTCTGCTGTTGTCTTCGCAACACACATACCAATGGTTTGTCCCCCCAAAGGACTTCCTCCACACCTGCCTGCACCCGCACTGCATGAAATCTCTCCTCCTGCACCTCTCTTAACCTGCTCTTCAGATCATCTATTGCCTCTGTTTGGAATACCCCTCCCACCCCTCCTTGCTCATGATAGGTTCCTATTCTACTTTCCAAATAATTTGTTAATCCATACTTTAGTCGATTTATACGCTTCCCCTCACCCACATAAAACCTACAAATCCTCTTCTTGGCCACACTGTCCCACCACCGTACAACATTATCAACCCTTTTTGCCTCCTCACTTAGCTTCCTCCACAATGAAGCAAACCCCACCTCCACTTCCTCATCCTCAAGGAGTCACGTGTTTAATTTCCAGTTGCTTTCAAACAGTTTCTCTAACGAATCCCATGCCACCCCCACCACCACCACTGCCCTCTGATCTGAATAAATTGCTTCTATAGTGTTAAAAGACTCTACTGAAACCCCTTGTGTTATATAGATTCTATCCAGTCTAGCTGCATATTCCTTCCTTACATACATATGTTGCACTTTACCTATTCCCCCCAAAAATGCATCTCGTACCCCAATATCTCTACACAGATCTCGCAACACGTTTGAAAAATATCCCGCTCCCACTGGCGTCACATCAAATCTCTGTATTATGCAATTCCAATCTCCCCCAATCACTGCAACCCTGGGCAGTGCTCTCAAGAAATACTCCAGATCATCCCTTACAAATGCCGATTTTACCCTCACATCGTTCTCCGCCGGAGCATACACTCCAACAAAAGACATGCGTTCACGCATCCACCACCCATCCACTCTCATTATTCTTCCCTCACCCCCCCTCAAACCTTTGCAAAACAAACGGGCTTGCCTTACAAATTAAAACACCTACTCCACATTTTAAATGTGTCGTTGGCATTACAAAAGCCCTATATCCATCCACCTCCAGCAATTTTCCTGCTTTCAAGTTATGCTCTTGTTTAAAGGCAACATCTACCTTGTAACGATACAGCAGTCCTCGCAACCATACACACTTACCACTATTACATAAACCATTAACATTAATTGTCATACACCTTAGGCCTGCTTACGTTTTCCACCCACTTTTCCCCACCTCATTTTTCCGCTGTCCTGTAGCCTCATACACACCATCCTTGGCACTCACCCCACCCCCTCCACTCCTAACCCCTTGCTGGTGTTTCTTTTTCTCTTTGCCTCTACACACACCTTCAATCCCCTCCGTTTTTCCTGGCCTTTGTGCTGGAGTGAGGACGTCATCCGAGTCAGACGTGACAGCTGCCCACTTCCTCGACACTTCCTCTTCCACCATGCTTGTCTCCTGACCTTCCTCTTTGTGCACCTCCACCTCTATCACCTCATTTCCCTTCTCACTACTTGGCAAAGCCGACATTTTATTCCTTCCTCCAGACCCGCATGCTTCCCCTTGTCCCGGTACCTGGTCTCCCGTCGTTACCTTTGTCAAGGTTTCCTCCGATTTAGGGAACATCTCCTGCAAAGCTGTCTCAAGCACTACATCAATGTCTACATCATTCGTTACGTCCTTGTCCGCCTTGTGCATCACATCCTCTGCAGACGCACTCAATTGCTGTACTCCACCCTCATGCTCCACCTCACGTTGCATGTCCTCCACTTCCCCACTCCACAACCGACCATGCCTACGTCCATCCTGGCGGTTCTGATCAGTCACCGTAGGTCCTCGCCTCGAAATGTCACTCCTTGGTATTCCCTGGCCCATCCTCCACCTCACACATTCAGCCGCTATGTGATCATAACCATCACACAGTCTACAAGTTCTACGTTGGCCAGCATACGTTACAAGTATTTGTGTCCTAAATTCCTCTAAGAACACATACGAAGGTATTGGTTGCCTCAGAGTCATCTTTAGGCTAAAAGTACCTTCTGGATAACCCTCATAATCCCCTGCCGTCCACTTGCCTTGTTGAGCTACGTGTACAGTTCCAAACTTCCCAAACACACTACGTAGGTCAGCTTCATTTGCCTCGGAAGGCACATTACGTAACTTTATATACGTAAATTGACTCGAAACATCGACCATCTTTACCAGGATGTCCTCATTAACCTCGATAGCAACATCCTGATAATGATCAAGTAGATCCTCATACACCTGTGATGACAGCAGTTTCATGAACATTCGGTAGTTTCCATTTAAGGCTACACCGTAAAGGTCGCAATCCTCAATCCCGTATGTCTCTCGAATAATCAGAGGCAACAACGTCAACGCCGAATCTTGGTTAATTGTATCTCTCAGTAATTCTATGCCAACAGTGTTAATTCTGCGGCGCACCCCAACCACCATTGTGACAGCCTGGCTAGCACTTGCTCCTGTCAGAGAGGTGTAGCAAACGTCCACCCTCACCGGCAGCTGGGCGAGGAGTGTAACAGAGTTTAAGTTAGCACACCTTGGCCCAGAGTTACACAGAGGCTAGGCCAAGCTGACTATACACAGAAGTTTTTATTTGCAGTAATTTACAGGCAGGCCAGGTAGGCTAGAGAAGCTTGCGAATTTAATTATTTACAGAGGCCTGGTCACAGACTGGGCCGCGGGGGCGTTGACCCCCGAAACTCTCTCCAGGTAAACTCTCTCCAGGTAATCCAGAGTAGGAGACTTGTGTGTTAATTACTTACAGTGGATTTGCAAGGTAGCCACAGTTAGGCTAGGCTTGTACAATATTTACAACAGTTATAGTAACTAGGACAGATTTAACCTAGTTGTTATTTACAGGGAGTTCTAAAAGCCAGGTTTAAGTTATAGCACACTAGTTAGGTTAGGATTTACCTTATCCAACCATCCACGCTAGACGGAGTAAACTGGGCAGTTAGGCCAAGCTATTTACATACATTATTCATTTACTGTTTCACAAGTTGAATTGTTGAATTTACTTGTGCGAATTAAGTGATTTTTTAATTTGTATACTGCATTTTTATTGTGTGATTTTCATTGTCTTTGATTCATTTTAATGTGGGATTTGTGAATTGTACCTGAGACTAGGTTAAGTCCTGTAATTATTTGCTGACATTGTACAGGAAATTGCTAGGTTAAGCTTTCACATCGATACACATTTCGATTGGGATTTGAGAGCTAACAGTGTACATTTTAAATTCAGAGTAGAGTCAATATAATAAAGGGAGTTGTCAAGCTTGTTGAGAAGCCTTGAGACTCGTTCATTCTTGCCTAATACCGTTCGTGCTGTGGGGTGGGCTAATTGAAGTACAAATTAGTACCGTGATCTTAACTAAACCGCAACTATGGTAGGTGAAGATGTAGTACCAGCTGTCCCAGCTCTAAGTCAATTAAAGCGGTCTATGGGAGCCTATAAGGGACGCCTGAGCAAAGCATGTTAGGAGTGTCGTATGGTCAGGCAAGATCAGGACGTAGACTGGGAGGAACTAGAGAGTTGCCTGAAACCTTTGGAGCAAAGGCTGGAGGCCTTTGAGAGATCATTTATCCCTTATGAGACAGAGCAAAAGACTTGGCAGACGATGCAACATACCCCAATGAAAAGCAGGGGTGTCACTAGCACGTTAAGAGACCATACAATAAGTGTCAGGGGCCCGAGACTGTTCAACTGCCTCCCAGCATACATAAGGGGGATTACCAACAGTCCCCTGGCAGTCTTCAAGCTGGCACTGGACAAGCACCTAAAGTCGGTTCCTGATCAGCCGGGCTGTGGCTCGTACGTTGGTTTGCGTGCAGCCAGCAGTAACAGCCTGGTTGATCAGGCTCTGATCCAACAGAAGGCCTGGTCACAGACCGGGCTGCGGGGGCGTTGACCCCCGGAACTCTCTCCAGGTAAACTCCAGGTAAACTACAGGTGAGTCTGAATATACAGCCGAAGTAGCACGGACGGACTATGACGAATGAAGGGCAGAGTGTAAAGCAGAGATGAGACTCTGCAGGCAGTTAATAAAGACTTTGAAGGCCGGTACAGCAGGGGCAGCAAATGTTTCAAGGAACACAAACAACAGCACGCCTGTTAATGTGTTGCCCAGATTGCCCCAGTTGAATTTACCAACGTTCGACGGAACCTTAACAGAGTACATTGCTTTCTGGGATCAGTTTAAAGCCCAGATAGATGACAGAGACGATTTGTCAGATGCCGTCAAATTACAATATTTACGTTCACAGCTCAAGGGTAAAAAAGCCTTGGACTTGGTCTGGCATTGCCAAACCACCGACACCAATTACCAACATGCCAAAGACCAATTAAAGGACACGTTTGGCAACACTGAGGAGATAAAGATAGCTATACTTTATCGGTTGTTGGATCTAGAGGCTTGTCGCCATGACCGTCAGAGCCTAGAGAAGTTCCGAATCGAAATTATGAGTTTGACAAATAGTCTTGAAGATTTACATGATTGGGGTAAATCGGAATGGTTCATCAGTCAGGTGATTCAGAGGAAACTGGCTGGCACTACAGTGCATGAGTTGCACTTAAAATATCGGACGAACCGGTTCACGATACAACAGATCGTTGAGGGGTTGGGAGATCTTGTGTCTCACCTAAGCATAGGTCGGGGGGAAAAATTGCCGACCAAGGTGAAATCGATCAACCCCTCCAGATACTCGAGAGATAAAGCTAAACCACCTCCTACTAGGGATGGCTCATATTATGCCCAGGACAAGTCCTCCACCCCCAGAGCCAAGGGAGAAGCCACTCAAGTGGCCAGTATGAGACGGTGCATGTTTTGTGAAGAAGAGCACGCTAGTTCAGGGTGTCCGAGCTTCACCACCTATAACAAAAGGGTTCAACGACTAAGGGAGTTGAGACTTTGCTTCAAGTGTTGTGGAGAACATTTTGCCAGGGACTGTAATGCCCAACTCAGGGAGTGTCGGGGCTGCCGGAAGGGTAAGCACCACAGTGCACTGTGTCCTAATGACACCAGATCAGCACAAGCTGAGGAGAGCAAGAACAAGTCTGAAGTAGTGATGAGTGTGGTGAGTGCGGCACCGGGAATTTGTTCCGGTGAGCAGTTTCAAGGTTCGGTGGCCTTGCTCACCATAATGGCGGTGGTTATGAATGGGAAGAAGTGTGAAACGACCCATTTGTTCTTCGACAGTGGGGCACAGAGATCCTTTATAACAGAGAGTCTAGCGACTAGGTTGAAGCTGAAGACAGGTGGTAATGTTGACATGAAGGTGGAAGGGTTTGGTGGGGAAGTCCCACGCAGGTCTTATTCAGTAGTCAATGTGACGGTCAGGTTAGCCGGGCATCGACGGGAAATTTCAGCCTTGATAGTGAAGAGGCTGCCCAATATCATTACCACTAAGGGACTGGCCACAGCAGTCAAATGTTTGAGGGAGTTGGGTGTGAAGCTAGCGGAACCAGACATTGCTACAGACAACGTTAGTAATGTAGGAATCTTGGTAGGAGGAGATTACATAGACAAGTTCGTGTCTACGAGAAGGGTTATCAAGGAGGGTGTTTGCCTGTACAGGACTCCAGTGGGGTACATCATAGGAGGCAGGGTACCAGCTCACTTCCCTGCGACCCCGGGAAAGGAGGGCTCCAGTATTACAGAGACTGAGGCTGTACTGGTGATGCGGATTGGTGTGCACGAAGGTCTGTCAGAGACGCAAGTTGACACATCAGACAGTGAGCCAGTCCATAAACTATGGGACCTGGATGTAGTAGGGATTAAGGGTGACCAGCTGCCCCCCCGAACACGAAGAGACGTATCAAGATTACTTGAACCATGTGCAGTTCAGGGATGGACAGTACTGGGTGCGACTCCCATGGAAACCGGTACACCCAACGCTGCCCACTAATTTCAAGAAGGCACGGGGTCAGTTGAATTCATTGGTGAACAGCCTGACCAAGAAGGGTCTGGTGGGGAAATACGATGATATTATTAAGGAACAGTTGGCCCTCGGGTTCATTGAGAAAGTGCCCAATGCCAGCCCTGGGGAAAACACCCATTATCTTCCACACATGGCAGTCACCAAGGAGTCAGTAACCATTCCCATCAGAGTAGTCTTCAACTGCAGCTCATAGACGAGTCCCCGAGAGCCATCGTTGAACGACTGTCTGCTCACAGGGCCCTCCCTGACGCAGAAATTAGCAGATGTATTGTTGAGATTCAGGACAGAACAGTATGCCTATGTGGCAGATATTAGCAAGGCCTTCCTACATATTGGGTTGCAGCCACAAGACAGGGACTACACAAGGTTCTTGTGGCTGGCTAACAGGGAGGTGCCCAAGCAAGGGTATGATACCTACAGATTCAGGGCGGTGTTGTTTGGTGCCACTAGTTCACCATTCCTATTACAGGCCACCATAGACTGCCACCTTGTGAACTGTAACAGCCCGCTTAAAGAATTACTGAAGACCCTATTTTATGTAGACAACATGCAAGGTACCACCTCAGAAAGTATATATTTGCCTGTTTACTTGTGCCACTACTCGAGCTGTGCATTTGGAGTTGGCGGAAGATATGTCGACAGAGACTTTCGTGAAGTTGTTCAGGTTTACAGCCAGATTCTTGTGCCCGCGATTTATTATCTCGGACAATGGCACGAGCTTCAGAGTGGCCGATAAAGTTTTCAAGAATCTTAGGGACAACGGAGAAGTAAGAGAATACCTGAAGAGAATAGAGTGCGAGTGGAGATTCATAGCTCCCAGAGAGCCTTGACAAGGGGGATTCTATGAATGCATGGTGGGCACAGTCAAAAGGTGCATTCAGAAGGTCTTGCACGGCAGGAGAGTGAGCTTTGATGAACTGAGGACAGTGTTAGTTGAGATTAAGGCAAGAGTCAATAACAGGCCTCTGGCTTATGTGTGAAATGGGATTGACGAGCAGGAAGCTCTCACCCCCAATCACATGCTGTTTGGAAGGTGGATTGAGCCCTTCCCCACAATTTTGAGTCAGTCTTCCAAGGAGCTGGATTATTATGGGCCAGATGGTCCCCCCATCAATGAAGAACTGCACAGGAGTCACAACAGACTGGTGAACATCCTGGACAAATGGAACCAGGTGTGGCGCAGGGATTACTTGACAGCCCTGCAGGAACATTTCTATGGAGCAGACCCCAAGGCAAATAAGATGATGCTAAGTGAAGGGGACCTGGTGCTAGTAGAATCCGAGGTGCCCAGGGCATACGGGCCTCTTGGCCTGGTAGTGTCGACCCACCCAGACAAGGCTGGGCGGTTGAGAATGGTGAAGGTGAGAATGAATGGTGTCGAGACTATGAGACCCATCAACAGGCTTTTACCTCTCGAGGTCCACATGGTAGGACCGGGACATGAGAAGATAGACCAGAGGCTGACCGAGCTGAGCGGCCGGACGACCCGGCGAACGGTGCTCAAGTCCAGGGCCCACTGGGAGGGCCTGCGGGAGGCAGACTTGATCTAGACTCAGCGCCTACCTTCGCCGGCGGGAGGATGTGGAAATTTATTTAGTCCCTAAAGTTCCACAGGACAGATACAGCGTACAAAGGATTCCCAGCAAGGCCGTAATGGAACGGCTGAGCTGGGTGGCCCTTAAACCCACCAAAACGAAAGCGTTCTCTCCCGAGTTGGCGTGGATGGTAGACACTTATTAATTTATAGATTTACCCTTCAGGGAAGAAGTAGGTAGTTTACTGTTAGTACACTAATATTAGGATTATTGAGGCAACTGTAGATAATAATAATGTAGACCTAAGACCTTAACATAGGTTTACCTGGAGTTTACCTGGAGAGAGTTCCGGGGGTCAACGCCCCCGCGGCCCGGTCTGTGACCAGACCTCCTGGTGGATCAGAGCCTGATCAACCAGGCTGTTACTGCTGGCTGCACGCAAACCAACGTATGAGCCACAGCCCGGCTGATCAGGAACCGACTTTAGGTGCTTGTCCAGTGCCAGCTTGAAGACTGCCAGGGGTTTGTTGGTAATTCCCCTTATGTATGCTGGAAGGCAGTTGAACAGTCTCGGGCCCCTGACACTTATTGTATGGTCTCCTAACGTGCTAGTGACACCCCTGCTTTTCATTGGGGGGATGGTGCATCGTCTGCCAAGTCTTTTGCTTTCATAGTAAGTGATTTTCGTGTGCAAGTTCGGTACTAATCCCTCTAGGATTTTCCAGGTGTATATAATCATGTATCTCTCCCGCCTGAGTTCCAGAGAATACAGGTTTAGGAACCTCAAGCGCTCACACTAATTGAGGTGTTTTATCTCCGTTATGCGCGCCATGAAGGTTCTCTGTACATTTTCTAGGTCAGCAATTTCACCTGCCTTGAAAGGTGCTGTTAGTGTGCAGCAATATTCCAGCCTAGATAGAACAAGTGACCTGAAGAGTGTCATCATGGGCTTGGCCTCCCTAGTTTTGAAGGTTCTCATTATCCATCCTGTCATTTTTCTAGCAGATGCGATTGATACAATGTTATGGTCCTTGAAGGTGAGATCCTCCGACATGATCACTCCCAGGTCTTTGACGTTGGTGTTTCGCTCTATTTTGTGGCCAGAATTTGTTTTGTACTCTGATGAAGATTTAATTTCCTCGTGTTTACCATATCTGAGTAATTGAAATTTCTTATCGTTGAACTTCATATTGTTTTCTGCAGCCCACTGGAAGATTTGGTTGATGTCCGCCTGAAGCCTTGCAGTGTCTGCAATGGAAGACACTGTCATGCAGATTCGGGTGTCATCTGCAAAGGAAGACATGGTGCTGTGGCTGACATCCTTGTCTATGTCAGATATGAGGATGAGGAACAAGATGGGAGCGAGTACTGTGCCTTGTGAAACAGAGCTTTTCACCATAGCTGCCTCAGACTTTACTCTGTTGACGACTACTCTCTGTGTTCTGTTAGTGAGGAAATTATAGATCCATCGACCGACTTTTCCTGTTATTCCTTTAGCACGCATTTTGTGCGCTATTATGCCATGGTCACACTTGTCGAAGGCTTTTGCAAAGTCTGTATATTTTACATCTGCATTCTTTTTGTCTTCTAGTGCATCTAGGACTTTGTCGTAGTGATCCAATAGTTGAGACAGACAGGAGCGACCTGTTCTAAACTCATGTTGCCCTGGGTTGTGTAACTGATGGGTTTCTAGATGGGTGGTGATCTTGCTTCTTAGGAACCTATCAAAGATTTTTATGATATGGGATGTTAGTGCTATCGGTCTGTAGTTCTTTGCTGTTGCTTTACTGCCCCCTTTGTGGAGTTGGGCTATGTCTGTTGTTTTTAGTAACTGTGGGACGACCCCCGTGTCCATGCTCCCTCTCCATAGGATGGAAAAGGCTCGTGATAGGGGCTTCTTGCAGTTCTTGATGAACACGGAGTTCCATGAGTCTGGCCCTGGGGCAGAGTGCATGGGCATGTCATTTATCGCCTGTTCGAAGTCATTTGGCGTCAGGATAACATCAGATAGGCTTGTGTTAACCAAATTCTGTGGCTCTCTCATAAAAAATTAATTTTGATCTTCGACTCTCAGTCTGGTTAGCGGCTTGCTAAAAACTGAGTCATATTGGGACTTGAGTAGCTCACTCATTTCCTTGCTGTCATCTGTGTAGGACCCATCGTGTTTAAGTAGGGGTCCAATACTGGACGTTGTTCTCGACTTTGATTTGGCATAGGAGAAGAAATACTTTGGGTTTCTTTCGATTTCATTTATGGCTTTTAGTTCTTCCTGCGATTCCTGACTCCTATAAGATTCCTTTAGCTTAAGTTCGATGTTTGCTATTTCTCTGACCAGTGTCTCCCTACGCCTCTCAGATATATTGACCTCTTTTACCCGCTCTGTTATTCTTTTCCGTCGCCTGTAAAGGGAGCGCCTGTCTCTTTCTATTTTACATCTACTCGTCCTTTTTCTTAGAGGAATAAGCCTTGTGCATACATCGAGTGCCACCAAGTTAATCTGTTCTAGGCATAAGTTGGGGTCTGTGTTGCTTAGTATATCTTCCCAGCTTATATCGGTTAGGACTTGGTTTACTTGGTCCCACTTTATGTTTTTGTTATTGAAGTTGAATTTGGTGAATGCTCCCTCGTGACTAGTCTCATTATGTCGGTCTGGGGCTCCACGCATACATGTCTGAACCTCAATTATGTTGTGATCTGAGTATATTGTTTTTGATATGGTGACATTTCTTATCAGATCATCATTGTTAGTGAAGATGAGGTCTAGTGTATTCTCCAGTCTAGTAGGCTCTATTATTTGCTGGTTTAAATTGAATTTTGTGCAGAGATTTAAAAGCTCGTGTGAGTGTGAGTTTTCACCAGAGCTGCCTCCTGGTGTTATTACTGCAACAATATTATTTGCTATATTTCTCCATTTTAGGTGCCTTAAGTTGAAATCCCCCAGGAGCAAGATGTTGGGTGCAAGAGCTGGAAGATTTTCCAGACAGTGGTCAATTTTTAACAGCTGTTCCTGGAATTGCTGGGATGTTGCATCCGGAGGCTTGTAGACTACCACAATGACTAGGTTTTGGTTCTCGACCTTTACTGCTAAAACTTCCACTACATCATTTGAGGCATTAAGCGGTTCTGTGCAAACAAGTGACTCTGCAATGTACAGGCCAACCCCCCCCCCCTTTTTGCCTGTTCACTCTGTCACATCTGTATAGGTTGTAACCTGGGATCCATATTTTGTTGTCCAAGTGATCCTTTATGTGGGTCTCAGTGAAAGCCACGAACATTGCCTTTGCCTCTGCAAGCAGTCCACAGATGAAAGGTATTTTGTTGTTTGTTGCTGGCTTTAGACCCTGTATATTTGCAAAAAAGAATGCCATCGGACTGGTGGTATTGTTGGTACTGGGGGCGGGATTTTTTTTCCGGCATTAGTATCTGTATCTGTTGGTTTGGAGTGGAGGCCATCGACTGTGGTTCCACTCCAGGAAGGACTGGATTTGGTGTACGATTTCTGCCATTTCCTGCCAGTTTTTTTCTTCCTGGCACTTAAAAAACCTCTCCCTCTTGAGTGGCTGTGGCTACCCAGGTTTTCCCATGGCCTGGATGTTTTGTATCTTTTTGTCTCCTTTAGATAGTGTGCCTGGCAATTTAAGTTATAGCACAGTCTTTCCTGTACTGAAGAGGTACACATTTCAGGGTGAAAAAGCTTACAGGAAGGGAGTTTGCATTTTCTTGTTGTCATATGGGCATGGCATTTTCTAGGGTGGTCATAGTTGCACGTCCCGTCTGTTTTTCCAGATTTCCCATGTCTGCAGATACCAAGTGCGTAGTATGTGCACAGGCTTGGTTTCCGTTTGTCTTGGGTTTCTGTGACTGTATTCCCTGTTGGTGCATGTTTCCCTGTCTTATTCCTATCATCCCTTGCACCAACAATGGAGCTCCCACCAGTTGTTTTTGGTAATATATCCTCACTATTGCTAGTGGAGTCCTCTTGTTTGCTATTTCCTGTGGTATTTCTAGTTTGCAATATTGGTTTTAACTTATCTTTGACTACACTTGTTTCCCCATGTTGTGATAGAAACACAGGCCTTATCTCTAGGCTTTATTGAACATAGAATCTTCATAGTACTTCTGCAACAACAAAATATAATGACTAGTACATCTAATAATGACTTCTACAGGGATGGTGATGTCTTGCATATGTCAAGAGAAAAGTTATAACTACAGGCCACATATTTAAACTCACCATGTAATCTGCATCGCTGATAAATGGATAAAGTAGGAGAGAATCACACACCATGTGTTGGTGCCCATGACACACACCAAACTGTTGTTGTTGTTAAGGGCCCCTAGAGGTGGTGCAGTATTATCCTGCTGCTGCTCCCCACAGGACCAGTATCACTACAATCTCCCCCTTCTAAAATATCAGAGACAGTAATCTCCCAAACTGTTAGGTGGGCGACGTACACGTCCCGACCTTCATAGCCCTTGAGCCTCTTCACCAGGTTCGATATTTTCCAGCGGGGTTTGATTAACTGCTGGAGCAGAATCCTCTATTTCCATAGGGGTAGTCTCAAGGGGCTTTCCAGGAGAAAACGAAGCATCTTTCACATCTATTGGTGTATCTTGAGATTCCACAATAATAGGGATTTCAACTGGGGCTAAATGTCTTGTAGATACTGTAGTCTCTTCACCATTTTGGTAGCGAATGTGGGCGTAATGTGGATTAGCTTGCAGGAGCTCTACCTCTTCCACTAAAGGATCCGTCTTGTTCATCCTACGGTGACTCTTCAGGAGAACGGGTCCAGGATGACATAACCAAGTGGGCACGGAGGCTCCCGTAGAGGAACGACATGAATAGTTGAGGAGTCTTTCATGAGGGGTTGCATTAGTAGCTGTGCACAGCAGTGATCTAATAGAGTGAAGAGCATCAGGTAGGACAGTTTGCCAGTGTTGAACAGGTAGATTGCGCGACTTTAATGTCCTTGTAACTGCCTTCCATATAGTACCATTGAACCGCTCCACTTGACCATTGCCTTGAGGGTTGTAGCTTGTTGTTCTGCTGCAGGCAATACCTTTGCTAGCCAAAAACTCCTGAAGTTCGTTACTCATGAACGAGGATCCCCTGTCTGAATGGATATAAGCTGGCATACCAAAAATAGAGAACAACTGTGAAAGACAACTAATAACAGTTGAAGCAGCCATATTTGCACAGGGGAATACAAAGGGAAACCTTGAATATTCATCTACTATGTTAAGGAAATACCTATTCTGATTTGTGCTTGGTAGAGGTCCTTTGAAATCTATATTCAATCTTTCGAAAGGCTGGGTGGATTTTATGAGATGAGTCTTCTCTGGCTGATGAAAGTTTGGCTTGCACTCTGCACATACTCTGCATGCTCTGATCACTTGTCGCACATCTTCCACTGAGTAGGGCATGTTCTTTGATTTGACAAAATGGTACAGGCGTGTAACTCCTGGGTGACACAAAGCCTTGTGGAGAGCTGAGAGTGATTGCAAATCATGACATGCTGCTCCACAGTGGGACCTAGAGAATGCATCAGGTGAGATGTTCTCTTGACCCGGTCGGTACAGAATATCAAAGTCATAACACGATAGTTCCATCCTCCAGCGTAATATCTTGTCATTCTTTATCCTACTTTTGTGCCTCTTGTCGAACATATACATCACGGACCGTTGGTCAGTCCTTATGGTGAAATGTCTACCAGTTAAATAATGCCTCCAGTGGCGAACTGCTTCTATGATGGCCTGGGCTTCCTTTTCTACAGCAGCATAACATTTCTCTGATCCTTGAAAAGTTCTCGAAAAGAAGGCTACTGGTCGTCCTGCCTGAGATAAGACTGCAGCAATGGCAATGTCAGATGCATCCGTTTCCACTTCGAATGGTAGGGACTCATCAATGGCTTGAACTACTGAGTTTTCAATGTCCTGTTTGAGAGTATGGAAAGCGGCTTCTGCTTCCTTTGTCACAGGAAATGTGGTAGCACTCAATGGGCGGACTTTACTTGAATAGTTGTAGATCCATTGTGAGTAATAAGCAAAGAGACCAAGAGTTCTTCGGAGTGACTTTTTGTCTTGAGGCATTGGAAGTTCCCGTAGAGGTCGTAGTCGTTCAGGGTCTGGGAATATTGAACCTCCTTCCACTACATAACCAAGGATGCTAAGCCTTTTAGTTGAAAAAGTGCACTTTTCCTCATTGTAACTGATATTTTTCTTCTTGGCGGCTTCCAAAAACTTATCAAGGTTTGCATCATGTTCCTCCTGGGTCTTGCCACAAATGGTAACATTATCTAAATACGCGTAGGTTCCCATGAGTTGCTCTTCCTGAATGAGTGAATCCATAATTCGTTGGAAGCAGGCTACCCCATTGGTGACTCCAAAAGGGACTCTGGTAAACTGATACAGGCCATCACTAGCCTGAAACGCTGTGTATGGTTTATCTTCATTCCTTATAGGGACTTGATGATAGGCACTCTGCAGATCAATTGTGCTAAACACGTAGTACTGAGCAATTTTGTTCACTGTATCGTCAATTCGAGGTAGAGGGTACCCATCAAGAAGTGTAAATTTGTTGATTGTCTCAGAGTAATCGATAGCCAGTCTCCGTTTCCTATAACCATCTTTAACAACAACAACCTGTGCACGCCAAGGGGAATCACTCGGTTCTATAATACCCTCCTTCAGCAGCCTCTGAGTTTCTTTCTCAATGAACATCCGATCCTCATAAGAATAGCGGCGTGACTTAGCTGATATAGGATGGCAATCCGCGGTAAGATTTGCAAACAGCTTTGGTGGGTCTACCCTTAAAGTGCTAAGTCCACAGACAACAAGAGGAGGCAGTTCACCTCCATATGTTAAGGTGACACTACCATGCAGCTTCTGAAAGTCCTGACCAAGGATAACATCAGAGCACAGTTGTGGCAGAATAGCTAAATGTACATCTTGATAATCCTTTCCATTAACTCTGAGATTTACCTTACAAAACCCTAAGGTCTGAATAGAGAGAGATGTTGATGCCATGGAAACGGTACCTGATGAGTGATGTAGAGTCAAGGAGAGCCGTTTAACTAAGTCAAGGTTGATGAAACTCTCTGAGCTGCCACTATCAATAAGACCATCTACTTCTGTTCCTTTGATGAATACTTTCACAACTGCCTTTGACAGTGAATTTGGAGTAGCCGCAGAAGTCACTGTTGCTAGAGTCGCATGATCACTGGAATGTGTGGAGGCACTAGCTCTTGTTGATGCATTAGCACGACATACTTTAGCAAAGTGACCTTTCTTGTGGCATTTATGGCACATTGCTTCACGAGCAGGACACTTTGGACGTGGATGTCTTGAAAAACCACAAAAGAAACACACCGTACCTGCTGCTGCTGTCACTGAGGCAGGTTCCCCAGTAACTTCATTGCAAGAGTCTTGGTCAGGAATTGCAGCACTTACCACTCGAGAAGGCTGAGTGGTACTGTATACTTCAGAATTCTTCTGGGCTGAATCTAGAGCTCTTGCCTGGTCAAAGGCAGCGGCTAAGTCGAGAGTTTTATTCTCCAATAAACGCTGCCTTATTATTGGTGATTGCAGGCCACTGATAAAAGCATCCCTGATGGACTCTTCACAATACTGAGCAGCTGTCACTGCTTGGAAGTGACAGTCCTTACCTAAAATTTTCAGTGCTTGAAAGTATTCCTCTAAGGACTCATCAATCTGCTGGCGGCGAGTTGCAAGGCGATAGCGTGCAAAGATTTCATTTGTAGGTTTAATATACTGAGACTTGAGGGTTTTGATAGCATCTTCGTAGGTATTACACTCAGAAATAGCCTCATATATCTTAGGTGACACAAAATTGATGAGCAGACTTAGTTTATCTAGATCTTCTTTAGGAAGGGCTCCCAAGAAGTTTTCGAAAGTCTTAAACCAGTGCTTCCATTCCTGCGCAGCCGTTGATAAGCTGGGGTCACAGTCTAGCCTCTCAGGTTTCAGTAAACGCTCCATGTTGTGATGTAGTCTAGCGCAGGATCACCACCAGGTAGCCCAGGATTCTATGTTCAATAAATTGTTGTGATAGAAACACAGGCCTTATCTCTAGGCTTTATTGAACATAGAATCTTCATAGTACTTCTGCAACAACAAAATATAATGACTAGTACATCTAATAATGACTTCTACAGGGATGGTGATGTCTTGCATATGTCAAGAGAAAAGTTATAACTACAGGCCACATATTTAAACTCACCATGTAATCTGCATCGCTGATAAATGGATAAAGTAGGAGAGAATCACACACCATGTGTTGGTGCCCATGACACACACCAAACTGTTGTTGTTGTTAAGGGCCCCTAGAGATGGTGCAGTATTATCCTGCTGCTGCTCCCCACAGGACCAGTATCACTACACCCCACTACGGCTCCTGTCCCCTATGAGGTCATTTATATGTATTCCTTCCTGTGTATAATTCCCGACTACCTGGACAAAATCTCCAGCTTCACCATTACTGTTTCCCAGGACAGCACCTCCAGCTTCACCATTACTGTCTCCCAGGACAGCACCTCCAGCTTCACCATTACTGTCTCCCAGGACAGCACCTCCAGCTTCACCATTACTGTCTCCCAGGACAGCACTATCAGCCCCACATTTACTGACTACCAGGACATCACCTCCAGCCTTACAGTTTGTGACTACTTGGCCAGTATCAAGGGCAGTACCATTCAGCCCAGACTTTTTATGTTCCCATCTGTTGTAGATAGCTTCCAGGTTTTCTATGAAAGCAGCTTTGATGTTATCCTCTTTTAATACCCTTGTGATTTTAGTTCACAGATTTATCTCATTTGGGCATACCCAAAAACACTTCCCTGTTTTAATACTGCTTGTAGCTAGTTCTTGGATATCTGCACAAGGGGTGTGACACCAATTTCCACAAAAATGACAATTTATCCATGTGGAAGCCCGTTTGTTTGATTGACTGCAGACTACACAAAGCTTCATAATGATTTGAATGGTTGATTTACTGTAATTCTACTAGCAACCTCTTGAATACTCTATTAATAACCTCCTTAAATGAAGCTCTAGCTATTTGTATTTCTATTTCTAACTGTACTTGTATATTGGACAGCTTACCGTGTACGTTCCTGATTTATATTTATTGTGTTTGATAAGGGCGCCTACAACCCCATCCGTTTACAGTCTGCTTTATTGTCCAACGAATCCGTTTGAAACCAGTCAAGGGTTCGGACCAGTCAAGGGTTCGGACCAGTCGAGGGTTCGGACCAGTCGAGGGTTCGGAACCAGTCTGATCTGCTCAGTGGGTCACTTATTTAAAACATACTGGTCGGTGATTTGGGCTAACACATGAAGGATCTACTTGAAATTATCTACCCTAGTAATATGTGATTTGATTGATACAAAAGCATAACTTGCATGTTGAAGAACCAATGATTGCTGGCAGCTCCTACAATGACGAACGGTCGAGCCTCAACCCTTGTTTATCAATCGCTGTATCTAGCTTTTTTAGTTTTTTTTCATCACCACAATAAATGCTATATTATGACTATAGTTGACTGGTGGAAATTTTGGAGGAAGGACGCTTTTTCTGTAGTAATAATTGCTTCTCGTTGTGTATATTGCGACCGCTGATAACTACAGGTTATACGAGATTCATAGTATATGTCTGGTATTTAAAGAAAAAAGAAACTAATGAAAGTTGCTCCACTCCACTAAGTACCATTATAATACTGGTAGTAATAGGCCGATAATGTATGCAAACACTAGGATAAGTTAGCTAGGGAGAACTAGCAGCCCTAGTTTGAACTACGAGGCATGGGTCTCAAAGACACAATAGCGTCCTTCTGTAGACAGACACCAACCTGACAAGATGTGCCGTGATCAGCAGACGGCACCCCCACGTGTCTTCACATTTGAGACCTGGGGAAATCTGGTAGAGGCACCTCGATGTACCGTAGATGACCTCCTCCGTCAGACCCATACAGTAAGACAAAACCTCCACTTTTTCTTAGGATTTCTGGCCAGTGTCGGGGGAAAAATTGTGAGTGAGTTGAACTGTAGGCCTGTATGCAGCTGGCAGTGCATGCCCAGTATGTACCAGTGTCTCTTGTCTACCTAGAAGCTAGTGTCCATGTCTGCATAGTTGTACTAGGGGATACACACCCCCTTGGATATAGGAATTTCTGAGGTGCAGGCAGGTCACTAATAACGATTGAATATTGCAGGAATTAAGGCTCCCAGTTGCACGCGGTTTCTGAGGGAAAGTCCAGAGGGGCTAAGGCTAAGCTTAGGGAAGTTGAAGATCAGGATATATGCTGCAACACCAAGTAAGTTAGTCCTTTATACGTGCATGCAGGCGAGTTTCTTGCAATACCAATCATTTGTGAAAATCTGTCCTATAAGCCACTTGTGAGGCTGAGGTACCGACCTCAGAGCTCGGTGTCAACAGAGTTTACCAGGGTAGGCGACTCACTTGGAGGCAGTCCAGACAAATTTTCACAATTACTACGATTATTTATTTTATCATTAATAAAGTTGAGAAGTATTCTCTTGTTCAGTTTATGGCCCTTAAACATTCTCATTGCTAAATATTTGTCACTGGTCATGCAGTAGTGACATAACTGGAATTTACTTCCCCCCCATCCCCCCGCCCTTGGATTTCATGGGGGTGACACCAAAGATGCAGCCCTGGGTGACACCAGAGATTCCAACCCTGGGTGACACCAGAGATTCCGCCTCGGGTGACACCAACTCTAGCGACGCCTCTGACCTAAAGTCAATACCTGACCAACCGGGCTGTGGTTCGTACGCCAGCTTGTGTGTGGCCAGCAGTAACAACCTGGTTGATCAGACCCTGATCCACCATGAGGCCTGGTCTCAGACTGGGCTGCGGGGGCGTTGACCCCCGAAACCCTGTCCAGGTAAATTCCAGGTAAGTCCCACTTACCTCACCTAAATTACTTGCAGGTAATATTTCAAGTAAAGTCCTGTAAACCTCCTGCAGATGATTTGCTAATAATAATAATAATAATAATTTTTCACACACACACACGGCATAATGCTATGACGAAAATCAACGATCAACCATACAGGTTTTTTTTTCGTTAGTGCATTATGCTGGGTAGCAGGCATTAGCATGATGTCATGGCCTGCCGCCACACTCCACAGTGACTCCTCAGTGCTCACATGAAAGAAAGTGTTGCATTCTTGTCTCTCATCTACCCCATCTTTTATCTGGTGTTCCCTCTGGTTTTGGGGCTATACATGTTTGATTATAGGTAAAAGGAAGTCTTTAACACCTGAAACTATAGCTCAAAATCATAGGGCTTCATGAAGGTGGCCACCAGACAAAAGAAATGGTGGAGAAAGTTGGTGTGTGTGTGTGTGTTCAGTGAGGAACTGGGTGCAGTGTTTCAAGGCTTGTGGCAGTGTCGAGTTACTGTCTGCCAAACCTCGGCCTGGCCCCTCGAAGAAGACATCTGCTTGTGCCATAATTGTGTTAAAGAAGCAGTTAGAGAGTACACCTAAGATAACTGCTAGAAAATTGAAAGAAAAGAGCCCACATCTTCTCTCAGAGGTGTCTCTTAGAACTGTTAACAGACATGTGTCAGAACTGGGCTACAGTAGTCATCCCCAGGTTAAGATATGGATCTTCTCCAAGCCACAGAAGAAACGTAGGCTGAATTATGTAAAGAAATATCTTCACCGGAATCATCAACAGTGGTCTGAAGTACTTTAGAGTGATGAAGCAACCTTCACCGTCACCTGTAACCGTGGGGGATATGTGTACCGGCCCAGAGATAGTGACCTGCTAGACCCATGCTACACCTATGGGATCACCAAACACCCAGACTCACTCATGGTTTGGGAGTGTTTCAGCGCTCAAAGTATTGGTGAATTCATTGTGCTTCCCAAAAACTAGTATATGAACCAGTATAATTACCTGGAGTTATTGTGTGACAATTTACCTGAGGCATATGACAAGTGTGGGGGCTACGGTTTTTATGCAGGACAGTGCACCATGTCAAATCGCCAAATCTGTAGTTCAGTCGCTTAAGGACTGTGAATTAAGATTCTTTAATGACTGGCCAGGCAATTCCCCAGACCTAAACCCTATTGATAACCTCTAATCAATAGTGAAACGAAGTTTACTGGGCAAGGATATCAGTCCTATCCTGCAGCTAGAGGCTGCTCTACATGAGGCATGGAATAATATACCTCCCCAAACCCTCAAGAATTTGTCTTCCTATGTGATTAAGCATAAAGGACGCAGCACCAAGTATTAAAAATCCAGTCAGTGTGCATATATATATATATATATATATATATATATATATATATATATATATATATATATATATATATATATATATATATATGCAAAACAACCACTGTGAAAGAGTAGTGAAATTCCAAGTGCTTTCGTGACTACTCACTTTGTCAAGGAACTATGAAAGTAATACATCAAAGGAAGGCATATAAAGGGTCTTGACCACACCTCACAGTCAATACCCACAACAAAGAAACACCTGATGCGCGACAATACCGGACTCATAAGAAAAGAGGAACACTGCAGTAGGTCCGCTGGTCCAACTAGACAGGTCCTCACGACATCCGACTAACAAAATATTCTACCCAAGAAATAAGGTTTATTATTTGTCCAATGTATTATTAAATTCTTCCCAAATTTTATTAATTATAAATGAATCTAATTTATATAAACCAAAGGAAATATTCATATTATTTTCAAAACTGCTTTTTATGAAATAAGATTCAGTTATATTTCTGTCAACCATGGACTTGTGTGATACAACTTTCTCAACTTTTTGAAAATCAATTGGATGGTTAAAATCTCTCACATGAATAAATAGAGGATTTTAACCATCAAATTAATTTTCAAAAAGTTGAGAAAATTGTATCAAACAAGAATATTTCCTTTGGTTTATGTAAATTAGATTCATTTATAATTAATAAAATTTGGGAAGAATTTAATAATACATTTGACAAATAATAAACCTTATTTCTTGGGTAGAATATTTTGTTAGTGGGATGTCGTGAGGACCTGTCTAGTTGGACCAGTGGACCTACTGCAGTGTTCCTCTTTTCTTATGAGTCCGGTATTGTCACGCATCAGGTGTTTCTTTGTCGTGGGCGTTGACTGTGAGGTGTGGTCTAGACCTTTTATATGCCTTCCTTTGATGTATTACTTTCATAGTTTCTTGACAGTGTGAGTAGTCATGAAAGCACTTGGAATTTCACTACTCTTTCACAGTGGTTGTTTTGCATATTTTAAAATCATCTGTGATGTTATTGCATATATATATATATATATATATATATATATATATATATATATATATATATATATATATATAATATATAATATATATAGTCGGTGTGTGTTTTGCGGGGGCAGCGGAAACGTCAGGCGGCTACAGAGATGGAATGTTTGTTAGTGCAGGAGGAGGTTGGAGGGTGTCAAAATTTGTCTGGACTGCCTCCAAGTGAGTCGCCTACCCTGGCAAGCTCTGTTGACACCGAGCTCTGAGGTCGGTACCTCAGCCTCACAAGTGGCTTATAGGACAGATTTTCATAAATGACTGATGTTGCAAGAAATCTCGCCTGCATGCACGTTTAAAGGACTAACTTACTTGGTGATGTAGAAGCTATTTTGGTCTTCAACCTCCCTAAACTTAGCCCCTTGGACTTCCCCCCAGAAACCGCGTGCAACCGGGAGCCTTAATTCCTGCAATATTCAATCGTTATAAGTGACCTGCCTGCACCTCAGAAATTCCTATTCCCAAGGGGGGTGAAACCCCTAGAATACTATGCAGAAAGTGACACTAGCTTCTAGGCTGACTAGAGACGCTGGTACGTACTGGGCATGCACTGCCAGCTGCACAAAGGCCTACATCTCAACTCACTCGCAACTTTCCCCAGACACTGGCCAGAATCCTAAGAAAAAGTGGAGGTCTTGTCTTACTGTATGGGCCTGACGGAGGAGGTCATCTATGGTACATCGAGGTGCCTCCACCAGATTTCCCCAGGTCTAATATGTGAAGACATGTGGGGGGGCGCCACCTGCTGATCACAGCACGTGTTGTTCAGATGGTGTCTAGTCATAGAAGAAAGCTCTGGCGTCTTCGAGACCCACGCTTTGTCGTTCAAACTTGGGCTGCCAGTTCTCCCTAGCTAACTTAACCTAGTGTTTGCCTACATTTGGCCTATTACTACCTATGTTAAGGTCTTAGGTCTACATTATTATTATCTACAGTTGCCTCAATAATCCTAATATTAGTATACTAACAGTATAAACTACTTACTTCTTCCCTGAAGGGTAAATCTATCAATTAAGAAGTACCTTCCAACCACCTTCACCAACCCGGGTGAGTGTGTTTGTGTTTTGGGTGGGTGTAAGGGCCCTCAAACGGTGTGTTTTTCCCCGTTGGGACTTCTCAGACTGAATAAGTTCCAACAGAGGGTTTCGTGTGGGGCAGGTGCTTCATACAACAGAAGGGATGGGTTGTTATGTGGATGAATGGTTCGGGACTTCTTTGAGGAGTGGTGGAGTGCAGGGGGGGCATTAGGGCAGTTGGGAGGGCATGTGGTCAATGTTCTGAGCAGGGGGGACTGTATGGCGCTGGGAGGGGACATTGACGAAGGGGAGGTGTGGCGGGCATTATCGGGTATGAGTAGAGGTAAATCCCCAGGAATCGACGGTCTGCCATGTGAGTTTTACTTACAAAATTGGGACATACTTAAGGAGTTCTTGGTGAGGTTGTTGAACGCGATGAAAAAAAAGGGTGAGCTGGGGGTTTTGCAAGCAACTGCGGTGGTAGTCTTAGTCCCGAAGGTGGCCAGTCCACACACGGTGAAGGACTATAGGGTTATTTCTTTACTGTGTGTGGATTATAAGTTATTTGCTAAAATATTGGGGAATAGGTTGAAGTGTGTGATCAATAGGGTGGTGGCAGCGGGCCAGTATGGGGTGCCGGGAAGGACCATGTATGAGGGGCATGGGGTGATTCGGGGGTTTGTGGAGAGTGTGCAAGGAATGGAGGGGAGGGTGTTGGCCTTAGATTGGAGGGCTGCATATGATAGTGTCAAGAGAGAAGCGTTGTGGTGGATACTGAGGAGACAAGGGTTTGGGGATGAGATTGTGAGGTGGATACAAACGTTG
Source organism: Cherax quadricarinatus (assembly GCF_038502225.1). Classification (NCBI taxonomy): domain Eukaryota; kingdom Metazoa; phylum Arthropoda; class Malacostraca; order Decapoda; family Parastacidae; genus Cherax; species Cherax quadricarinatus. The sequence goes on along the minus strand of NC_091300.1, from coordinate 23,499,606 downwards.
TATCATAGAGCAGGTGTTCGGGTGCAGGTGAATGGAAGGGTGGGGAAGTGGATCCCTATGGGTAGAGGTCTGCGGCAGGGATGTCCTTTAGCCCAACTACTTTTTGCATGTTTGCAGGATCCGTTTTATAGAGCGGTGGAGGTATACGTGAGGGGGAGCAACAGGGGTGGGTGGGACGAGGTGTGCCGGGAATTGTTGGTTATGTAGATGACACGACGATTCTTGTGCAGGAGGGGGAAGGTTTAGGAGGGGTGGGGAGAATTGTGGACCTGTTTGGAGAGGCGACTGGTATGAGGGTGAATGTAGAGAAATCTAAGTTTATGGGGTTGGGGGATTGGGAGGGGAAGGTGGGGGGAGAGGGTAGTGGGAGGTGGGGTGTTGTGGATCGGGTTAAGATTTGTGGGATTGAGTATATGCAAGCTAGGATGGTTAATTCTGGGAGTGTTGTGGAAAGGGTGAATAGACGGTTGGATGGGTTGCGGCCGGGACATTTAACGCTTCATCAGAGGGTCATTGTAGTGAATGTCTTACTTTATAGTAAAATTTGGCATGTGGTCGCTGTGTACCCTTTGTTGCAATCAGATATTGTGGTATTATTGAGGAGAGTCTTTAGGTTTATTTGGGGGTTGGGATGTGATTGGTTACGGAGGGGGGTTGTTATTCTCCCAGTGCGCAGGGGCGGGCTGGGGTTAATTAATTTAGAGTAGGATTATGAGTGTATATGTAAAGAGGGGGTTTCTCCGAGTGCGGGGGGGGGTGCAAAGGTGGTGGGTTGCACCTTTTGTATGAGGATGTCAGAAGATGGTGGGGAGGGAAGGATTTGCGTGTGTGTGAGGACATGTTGCGGGTACTCTTGTATGTTAGGGATACGACACACATGAGGGTGGGGGTTTTAGAGAAAGTGATGAGGGAAAGGGAAGTGGCGACTGTGGAAGGAGTGTATCCAATGTATGCATGGGGGGATATTTGGGGTAGGTTGTGTAGGCTAGGCATCCTGCTGCGGGAGCGGGAGGTGATGTTCCGGTTCCTGCATGGTATCCTGCCATCAGGTGCAGTTCTTCGAGACCGGAGGATTCCTGAGGAGGGCGTCTGTGGGGTTTGTGGGGGTGAGGATACAGCCTTCCATGCAGTCTATTTCTGTGAACGATTGGGGGGACGTACGGGAGTGGATGGGGTGGGTGGTACGATGGGTGGGAGGGGGGGGGATTTCGGTCTTGCGGGCTCTAAGTTTGGATGTGGGAGGGGTGGGAATCCCTGTGCAGCGGACACTTGGTTACCTTATTGTGGATTTTGTGTATGTGTCGTGGGCAATGAGGGGTCAACTGGAGGGGGGGGTGCGTAAAAGAGTATTGGCGGCAACCTTTTATCGTACACTGTGTCGGAATCGGGTTCTTTATGGGATAAGGTGGGAGAGGGATTTCCCTGTAAGCTATCGTGGTCTAACGGTGGGGGTTCTCTTGGGGTTGTAATTAGTCAGGGGATGCGGGGCTGGTCTCCCCGGGGGGGAGGCTTGGGAGATAAGATAATAAGATAAGGGGATTTTTAACCCCGGGGGTTAGCCACCCAGGGAAAGTCATGTCATCGGCTGGCAGGATGCGACCCACACCAGTCTCCCCAGGGGGGTGAACAGGACAACAAGTGTAAGGAAAGTGTGTATGAGTATAGCCACCAGGACTGGAACACCTCTTATAAGTTAAAGAGACATGGTGTTTTATGGTGTGTAGGTTATGAGAGTACTGGGTATGAGGTTTGCCGTGTGTTGTAGCGTCAGTATATATTGTGCTTCTTTTATTATGGGGAAGCGGTATGCGTGTTGGGGGGGGACATGACAAACTTATAAAGTCACTATCGGTAATCATACTATTTGTAATAATGGGTGTCGAATGAATGTTGCGTGTGCGGGTGTTTTACAACTGTAATGTATGGTGTGGTTTTTATGTGTTGGGGCCATTTTGGGATTCTTGTGTTATATGAACACCACTGTTATATTAACGAGTGCTTAGATTGGCTTTGTTGCTGCTGTGTTTGTCAAATCATATTTTCTTTTTGTAAAAGTAAGCTTTGTTCTGTAAGCTGTGCGTACAGTGTGTATATTTGTAATGTCAGTGGTGGTGGCCGTTCACCTTAGTACTGAAGATATTCAATGCAAACATGCAGGCCTATGGTTAATTATTGTGTGTGTTCTTATACTTTCTATTGGTAGAGCGGAGGGGGGGGGTTAGTGGGGGTAGGAGGCATGATGCCAATACTATTGTATGCTGCACCCATTGTACTAGTTCCTGATGTATTTGTTGGTGGGTTGCTTGTTAGGTAAGCTTTGTGTTATGCATGGTGTCTTGTCTTTATGACCTGGTGTAGTGTCCGGCTGAGTTAATGTTTACACTGCACACATTTTATCTTATCTCTGTGTACCTAGCCATATGTATATGTGCGGGTTCTAATAAAATATAAATATGCTGTGCATTGTGTATGTTTAGGTAGGGGTGTGTTTTATAATGTATTGCTTATGGTATAGGGTATTATCCGTATTATAGTTAATGTTCTGTTGTTTATATGCGATATGTTTAGCGTGCGTGTAATGTTTATCCTTTGTGTTATGATTTATATGTATTTCGGCCTTGGTCACAAGGTATCGTATTCTTGTTATGTAGTGTATTTAAATAAAATATAAAAAAATATATATAATTTACACACACTCTTTTTATTCAATTTCTTCTCCTCAGCTCTACTAACTTGATGAATGTCCTGGGAATTTCAGACCAAATTTGGGAATTTTTCATGATCTAGTTTGTTGATGTGGAGCAGAGCAGCAGAGGTGGCACAGCAGAGGTGGCACAGCAGAGGTGGTGGCAGCACTGAGGCCAGGCGCCTCGGCCGGAAGTATTAAGAGCCTTAAGTACACTGCTCACATTACTCATTGTTAAGACCACCGTCACAGCTGCTTAACGAGCTATGGCGTTTTGCTCATGGTTTAAGGATGAAGTGTTCAGGGACCATTTTGAACCAGGTTAGTGTGTTACTGAAACGTATTAAGTTGCCCGAGTAAGTAAGCTATTCAGGTCAAACCTTTAAAACCGGAAGAGGGAGTTTTTATGTTTGTGAAGGTGTGTTGATGCTCGTGAAGGTCATTTGGTGCTTGTGAAGGTCTCTCGGTGCTTGTGAAGGTCATTTGGTGCTTGTGAAGGTCTCTCGGTACTTGTGAAGGTCTCTCAGTGCTTGTGAAGGTCTCTCAGTGCTTGTGAAGGTTTCTCGGTGTTTGTGAAGGTCTCTCAGTGCTTGTGAAGGTCTCTCAGTGTTTGTGAAGGTCTCTCGGTGCATGTGAAGGTCTCTCGGTACTTGTGAAGGTCTCTCAGTGCTTGTGAAGGTCTCTCAGTGTTTGTGAAGGTCTCTCAGTGTTTGTGAAGGTCTCTCGGTGCATGTGAAGGTCTCTTGGTGCATGTGAAGGTCTCTCGGTGCTTGTGAAGGTCTCTCGGTGCTTGTGAAGGTCTCTTGGTGCATGTGAAGGTCTCTTGGTGCATGTGAAGGTCTCCCGGTGCTTGTGAAGGTCTCTCAGTGCATATGAAGGTCTCTTGGTGCTTGTGAAGGTCTCTCGGTGCTTGTGAAGGTCTCTCGGTGCTTGTGAAGGTCTCCCGGTGCTTGTGAAGGTCTCCCGGTGCTTGTGAAGGTCTCTCGGTGCTTGTGAAGGTCTCTCAGTGCTTGTGAAGGTCTCTCAGTGTTTGTGAAGGTCTCTTGGTGCATGTGAAGGTCTCTTGGTGCTTGTGAAGGTCTCTTGGTGCTTGTGAAGGTCTCGCGGTGCTTGTGAAGGTCTCCCGGTGCTTGTGAAGGTCTCCCGGTGCTTGTGAAGGTCTCTCAGTGCTTGTGAAGGTCTCTCAGTGTTTGTGAAGGTCTCTTGGTGCATGTGAAGGTCTCTTAGTGCTTGTGAAGGTCTCTTGGTGCTTGTGAAGGTCTCTTGGTGCTTGTGAAGGTCTCTCGGTGCATGTCAAGGTCTCTCAGTGAATGTGAAGGTCTCTTGGCGCATGTGAAGGTCTCTCGGTGCTTGTGAAGGTCTCTCGGTGCTTGTGAAGGTCTCTTGGTGCATGTGAAGGTCTCTCGGTGCTTGTGAAGGTCTCTCGGTGCATGTGAAGGTCTCTCGGTGCATGTGAAGGTCTCTTGGTGCTTGTGAAGGTCTCTCGGTGCATGTGAAGGTTCATGTGAAGGTCTCTCGGTGCATGTGAAGGTCTCTCGGTGCATGTGAAGGTCTCTCGGTGCATGTGAAGGTCTCTCGGTGCATGTGAAGGTCTCTCGGTGCATGTGAAGGTCTCTCGGTGCATGTGAAGGTCTCTCGGTGCATGTGAAGGTCTCTCGGTGCATGTGAAGGTCTCTTGGTGCTTGTGAAGGTCTCTTGGTGCTTGTGAATGGCTCTTAATAAAGACAATTAAGAGGACTTCTCCCAGGTTTTTACTTTTATGTTTATATAATTTAAAAAAAATTTCAGTTTTTATACATTACAGTGGACCCCCCGCATAGCGACCTTAATCCGTGCAAGAGGGCTGGCTGTTATGCGAAATGTTCGGTATGCGAATGAATTTTCCCCATAAGAAATAATGGAAATCAAATTAATCCGTGCAAGACACCCAAAAGTATGAAAAAAAAAAATTTTTTACCACATGAAATGTTAATTTTAATACACACAAACTGAAAAAGGCATGCACAATTTATTTATTTATTTATTTATTTATTTATTTAAAAATTTGTGCACACATACAGAGGTACAAAAAATACAGAAAAGAGCAGTATGCCAAAGCCACTTATACTATGCATAGCATTACGGGCTGGCTTAAAATTAACTTAAGATGAACTAAGCAATGATGACATCGGTGATAAAACTTTAATGTAAACAGATTACTATAAAGCACAAGTGAGTATTACAAAGACAGGTCATATGGTTGTATGCATTGTTGTACATTCAGTAGAATGGAGTATTCTGTTAGGTAGTGTATTTAAAAAATAATAAAGTTAGATTGGGTTTTAGGTTTAACATTTATGTGATATAATTGTGAGAAACATTTAAGATATACAATTTATAAGGTTCAGTTATTCAGTATTTATTTGGTTTTGGGTGAGTAAGTGATCTTTGAGAAGAGACTTGAATTTATAAACAGGTAGTGTTTCTTTTATATTTACAGGTAATGAGTTCCAGATTTTAGGGCCTTTTATGTGCATTGAGTTTTTGCATAGTGTGAGATGGACACGAGGAACATCAAAGAGTGATCTGTGCCTTGTGTTATGGTCATGTGTTCTGTTGAGGTTGGCAAGGAGATGTTTGAGGGGAGGGTTAATATCAGAGTTAAGTGTTCTATGTATGTAATAGGTGCAGTAATAAGTATGAATGTTTTGTATGGTGAATAGGTTTAGTGTATTGAATATTGGTGGAGTGTGCTGCCTATAGTGAGAATTTGTTATCATTCTAACTGCAGCCTTTTGTTGGGTAATTAGTGGTCTGAGATGGTTACTTGTTGTTGAGCCCCATGCACAAATTCCATAGGTGAGATAGGGGTAAATAAGAGAGTGATATAGGGCCAGGAGGGCTGACTGTGGAGCATAGTACCGTATCTTCGATAGTATGCCTACAGTCTTGGAAATTTTCTTAGAAATTTGTTGTATATGTGTATGAAATTTGAGTCTATTATCAAGGTGGATTCCTAAGAATTTTCCCTCTGTTAGCTTTGTGATAGGTGATCTGTTTATCATTATGTTAAGAGGGACATCTGTAGCTCTGTTACCAAACTGAATGAAGTAGGTTTTGTCAATGTTTAGTGTAAGTTTGTTAGTCCTCATCCAGGTAGATATTACATGACACTTACTTTTATTGAAGATCTGGTGGTGATTGATGGGATGGGAGGAGGGGAGAGAGAGTGTTAGTGTTTAGAAGGGGAATCCCCTTCCATTAAGACTTGAGGTGTCGAGTCCTTTTCTGGGGTTACTTCCCTTCTTCTTTTAATGCCACTAGGACCAGCTTCAGAGTCACTGGACTTCTTTCGCACAACATATCTGTCCATAGTGGCCTGTACCTCTCATTCCTTTATGACTTCCCTAAAGTGTTTCACAACATTGTCAGTGTAATAGTCACCAGCACGGCTTGCAATAGCTGTGTGAGGGTGATTTTCATCCATGAAGGTTTGCACTTCAAGCCACTTTGCACAGATTTCCTTAATCTTTGTAGTTGGCAATTTCTTCAATTTCTCTCTCCCCTCCTTCGAACCAGTTTCCTCAGGTCTGGCCTCTTGCTGTTGAAGTTGATCTATCAGCTCATCAGTGGTTAGTTCTTCATTGTCCTCCTCCACCAACTCTTCCACATCATCCCCACTAACCTCCAACCCTAAGGACTTTCCCAATGCCACAATGGATTCCTCAACTGGCATAATCCTCTCAGGGTTAGCCTCAAACCCTTCAAAATCCCTTTTGTCTACACATTCTGGCCACAGTTTCTTCCAAGCAGAGTTCAAGGTCTTCTTAGTCACTCCCTCCCAAGCCTTACCTATAAGGTTTATACAATTGAGGATATTAAAGTGATCTCTCCAAAAGTCTCTTAGAGTCAGTTGAGTTTCTGAGGTCACTACAAAGCACCTTTCAAACAGAGCTTTTGTGTACAGTTTTTTGAAGTTTGCAATAACCTGCTGGTCCATGGGCTGCAGGAGAGGAGTGGTATTAGGAGGCAAAAACTTCACCTTAATGAATTTCATGTCCCCATAAAGTCGCTCTGCCACGTCTGTAGGATGACCAGGGGCATTGTCTAACACCAGGAGGCACTTAAGTTCTAATTTCTTTTCAGTTAGGTAATCTTTCACATTGGGGGCAAATGCATGGTGTAACCAGTCATAGAAAAAGTCCCTAGTGACCCATGCCTTACTGTTTGCCCTCCACAGCACACACAAATTCTCCTTGAGGACATTCTTTTGCCTGAACGGTCTGGGAGTTTCAGAGTGATACACTAATAAAGGCTTCACTTTGCAATCACCAGTAGCATTGGAACACATGAGAAGAGTAAGCCTGTCTTTCATAGGCTTATGTCCTGGGAGTGTCTTTTCCTCCTGAGTAATGTAGGTCCTGCTTGGCATTTTCTTCCAAAACAGGCCTGTTTCATCACAATTAAACACTTGTTCAGGTTTCAGTCCTTCACTGTCTATGTACTCCTTGAATTCCTTCACATATTTTTCAGCTGCTTTGTGGTCCGAACTGGCAGCCTCACCATGCCTTATCACACTATGTATGCCACTATGCTTCTTAAATCTCTCAAACCAACCTTTGCTGGCCTTAAATTCACTCACATCATCACTAGTTGCAGGCATTTTTTTAATTAAATCCTGATGCAACTTCCTAGCCTTTTCGCTTATGATCGCTTGAGAAACGCTATCTCCTGCTAGCTGTTTTTCATTTATCCACACCAATAAGAGTCTCTCAACATCTTCCATCACTTGCGATCTCTGTTTCGAAAACACAGTTAAACCTTTGGCAAGAACAGCTTCCTTGATTGCCTTTCTGTTGCCCACAATAGTAGAGATGGTTGATTTGGGTTTCTTGTACAACCTGACCAGGTCGGCGACACGCACTCCACTTTCATACTTATCAATGATCTCTTTCTTCATCTCTATTGGAATTCTCACCCTTATTGCTGTAGGGTTGGAACTAGAAGCTTTCTTGGGGCCCATGGTCACTTATTTTCCAGATAAAGCACCGAAAACACTGTAATAATACGAAATATTCCGATTGTATGCTTGGATGTTACCGCGGAGGCTGGCTGGTAAACAATGCCACCGGCGGAACATATGAGGCTGGCTCAGGCCGCACATTGGACGCGTCTCGGACGAAGGGCGGTGAGCGGGTTTTTGGGCGGTATGTGAGGCAAAATTTTAGCGATCAAAGCGTCTGGTATGCGGATTGTACGGTATGCAATGCGTACGGTATGCGGGGGTCCACTGTAATTGTGAAATGTTTAAATGAGAGTGCAGGTTAGTGTTCACTCAAGCATAAACAAAGCCAGACTGACTCACGATGTGGGCAGGCGGGCAGGTCTGGTACACGGTTTGAAACATGGGGCACGTTCGATACTCGGGACCAAATTGGTGCGAAAAAAGCGGTTGAAACTCGAAGTGTTCAATAATGAATTCGAAACTCGGGGTTCCACTGTACTCCATTTACTGAAGAATTTTCTCCGCCAAAAATTACTTTTTCGTTTAGGTTGTAGAGATTTTAAATAGAATTTAACTGCAGAAGAATACTGAAAAATGTTGAAACCTTGGATTTTTATGGTCACTTTAATTTAGTGAACCCTTTGATGCCAAACGACTTTTTGCCAAAGCGGGCACATTGTTAGGCAGTGTTCTTGTCTTTTTACTATCTTTTTCCTTACCCGATCGGCTTCAAACCCTCAATTCTGATGAACTGTTATTCAATGGTACATGGAACAATTGACAGGTGTAGGTGTCCTCTGCTCAGTTTTATATAGACCATTCTTGAAATTAGTTTCCGTGCGATAACTTTAGAAAGCCTCTTTAGATTGGCATCAAAATTTCAACACTCATATATCCTACTTAGGAGGTTGGTATTGTTAATGGAGTGTGTAGTTACCTTTTGCCACATTTAATATCTAAATAGAAATATTTTGTATTTTCCTGGAGTATGCCTCCTCAAGGAGGGTGCCGTGCTGCTGGTGAGGGAGTTCATCCTAGAACTTACCCTCCTCTTGTTTCAAATCTTAGTGCCTCCCATTCCTCAGTCTCTATAGTACCCCTCTGAATTTAGTGCTTTCCCATTATTAAAATAAAACTATACTGAAATATGTGAATCTTTAACCCTTTCATTGTCTCTTAGGTGGATCTTTGTCATTGATGCCAGCATTGCTCTTGTAGATTGATGCCTTTAACCACAGCACCCTCAAACATGTTGTGGTTGGTAAATTTTGGTCTAGACATGAGAGAGTGGGTCTGTGCAGTGAGTGTTCACAGAATAAACAAAATCCTGCACTGCATAGTGCAGGATGGGAAAAGCAAATATCTGACTTTGTTTGGTTTACAATACAGATAGAATTTGAGGTGTATTCACAGGTGGTTTTTATGGTTTTATTGACTGTTTCTTGGTATCAGTTGATAAAATGGAAGACATACTAGTGATGACTTTGCTCATTTTCAGACTGGAAGTAGCTTGAAATAAGGCTGAGAGTGATGGAAATATTCAGTTTATGGAGATTTTTCTTGAGGAACGGTAGGGCGATTCCCCCCCACCCAAGCCCCTGGGTTTGTTTTATGGTTTTATATTAGATAAGATAAAGGTAAAAATAAAGGTTTCTTTCTTTGTAAAGGTTACAATGTGTAATTACAATTTTGATTTGCTAAGTACAAAGAAAGCCACTATCATGCTGGGGCATTTTGGGCAGACTAATCCTAATACCTAGTAACTACTAACAACTAGGCAGATAATAGTACATAGTAACTTTAGTTATTGGAATGGCCTAATTCATGACTAGTCATGATTTAGATTATCTTATATTAAATCTACATAAGTTACCACCAGTGTTATGACTGCATCAACTATTGCAATGATTGTGTAAATGTATAACAACTGTTTGATAGGAAAGGAGGAGACAACTATATGTTCATTGCCACAACATTATACTATGTCATACAAAACCAACTCGTTCAATTCTGTCCCTGTTCTTTTTCAAACCTTCCTTCATCTCCCATAGAAAATTAGTAGCACATCTTGTCCTATTATATTTCAATTGTAATGAAGTCACTTTCTGTATCTTCCTTTCTATTCAATCACTCCACAAAACTGAAGATCATTGATTTAGTTTGAAATAACAAGTCATACTTTTGAAATTGTATACAGTGGAACCTCAAGTTTCAGCCGCCCCAAGTTTCGGCCGTTTTGGGTTTCGGTCACATTTTTAGGGTAAATTTTGTCTTTAGTTTTGAACAGTAACTTGAGTTTCGGCAGCCGTACCAGACCTGTCCACCTGCCTGCACCCACACAAAGCATCCCACGCATGTGTTGTGAGTCAGTCTGGCTTTGTTTCTCCTCGAGTGAACTTTACCCTGAGCCGTCATCAAACATTTCACAATAATCCATTTTTTTGTGCCTGTTGATTGAGTGCAACTGCTACATAATTAACCATGGGCCTAAAGAAACTTCCTAGTACCAGCCCTTTGGTAAAGAAAGTGAGAAACACGATAGAATTGAAGAAAGAAATTGTAGCAACGTACGAAAGTGGAGGAGGAAGAGAGAGGGGAGAATGTGCCGCCTTCAGTGAGTCAGTGGTTCTACGATATGTACAATACTAAAGCAGCAGGAGTCGATAAAAGCTATAGTGCTAGCCAGTGATAAAGTGTAGCAGTAATAGTGTAGCAAATAAGTTAAGCAATAGAAAAAGGACACAAAACTAACTACAATGTTATTGGAGGTATATAGGGCCATTGACAATACCGCCGCCACCACCAATATACGGCTTATGCTGCCAGTGGCCCTGATAACCCAACAACAACAACACTACCACCACCACTCGTGACATACATAATGACATATTTTATTCATTCTAGAGTATATCATGTTTCAATGTTATTAATATTATTTATTGTCATATTAGATCAATTGTGATAGATAAATAAGTTGTCAAGTTGATATTAGTGTCATATTGAAGGAGTATCTTGTCCTGTCTCCAAACAAACTCCTCCTCCCTGTGTTCCATAAGCCAAAGGTATGTAATGTTTATATGTATTTATATTTATTTCTTATTGTTTTCTGTATTTATTCTTGAAAAATTTATATTTTTATTTTTGTTTTTAATTTTTTTGGGTGTCTGGAACGGATTAATTGGATTTACATTATTTCTTGTGGGGAATATTGCTTTGACTTTCAAACAATTTGAGTTTTGGCCGAGCTTCTGGAACGGATTATAGTCGAAACTCGAAGTTCCACTGTATTTGTTCACTATCTGTCTTTCTAATTATACATACATTTGTAGTTAACTGCATAAGAACTTCTTATTAGTAACTCTGAAGCATTACAATTAGTTTGCCCAAAATGCTTATATTAGTGGTTTCCTTGTATGCCTATGAATGTTTTCTTACTTGTAAACTACATTATTAGTATTGCATAAAGAACTAAAAACTTGTATACAGTGGTACCTTGACTTACGAGTGCCCCAACTAATGAGTTTTCAGAGTTACGAACCGTTGCTCAATCGATTTTTTGCTTTGAGTTGCGAGCCAAAATCCAAGCTACGAGCAAGCTTCAGATACGCCGCCACTAGTTGGCGCAGCCAGCGCCACAACATCCGCCCAGCATCCCATGTCTCACTCGTTCAGTGCACATGGTTACCTCGCTGTGGAAGCATCTCTTTTGTGTTGTGCTTGCATTTTTTGCTGTTATTTTGCCAAATTTCTTTTTTCTAACCATGGGTCCTAAGAAAGTAAGTGCAAAGGACAGTGCTGAGAAGAGGAGGAGGAGGATGACGTCCATTGAATTAAAGCATGAAATCATAGAAAAAAACGAGTGAGATGTGCTTGTAGCCGACTTGGCAAGGCATTATGAGCATAGTACTTATACGACACGTACCATACTAAAGCAGGAGGAATCGATAAAGGGTATAATGCCAGAAATGTTGGGAATCCTCTGCCTGTCTTTTCCACCCTCCACCTCTGCCAGTATCTTCCATTAGCCCAAGTTGTCTGATCTCCAAGGTAAATACACTTTATAAAACTAGTTTATTTCTTTACATTCTCTTTTATTATGTTTTTATACAATATTTCTTATAAATACATTTTCCGATTTAAGCCTTAAACTGTCCAAATGTAGATCTACGTCCACGTGTGGGGCGCTCCGTACATAGATCTACGTTTTTTTTGCATGCTTTCAAATGGGGAAAATCAAGATTGGAGCGCTACGCACGTGAACGTAGATCTACATTTGGACAGTTTAAGGGTTAAAAACCTGTAAGAAAAATATTGGTGTTTTTTGGGGGCTGGACTGGATTAATGGCATTTCAGTTAATTTCAATGAGGAAAATTGATTTGATATACGAGCAAATTGAGTTACGAGCTTGGTCACTGAACGAATTAAACTCAGTCAGGGTACCACTGTATTTGTATATGATTATAAGAGGATACATTACAAAAAATAGATTAACATTTCTTAGCATCCTCATAATAATAATAATAATAATAATAATTATTATTATTATAATTGACATTGGGCAGAGCTCTGCTCCTGTAGCAGCAGATGGCTTCAGTAATCATAAATACTTAGTCTCACACTGCTAGATTGTTTGACTATAGGAGTCAGGAATTGCAGGAAGAACTAAAAGCCATAAATGAAATAGAAAGAAACCCAAAGTATTTCTTTTCCTATGCCAAATCAAAGTTGAGAACAACATCCAGTATTGGGCCCCTACTTAAACAAGATGGGTCCTACACAGATGACAGCAAGGAAATGAGTGAGCTACTCAAGTCCCAATATGACTCAGTTTTTAGCAAGCCGCTAACCAGACTGAGAGTCAAAGATCAAAATGAATTTTTTATGAGAGCCACAGAATTTGGTTAACACAAGCCTATCTGATGTTATCCTGACGCCAAATGACTTCGAACAGGCGATAAATGACATGCCCATGCACTCTGCCCCAGGGCCAGACTCATGGAACTCCGTGTTCATCAAGAACTGCAAGAAGCCCCTATCACGAGCTTTTACCATCCTATGGAGAGGGAGCATGGACACGGGGGTCGTCCCACAGTTACTAAAAACAACAGACATAGCCCCACTCCACAAAGGGGGCAGTAAAGCAATAGCAAAGAACTACAGACCGAAAGCACTATCCCATATCATAAAAATCTTTGAAAGGGTCCTAAGAAGCAAGATCGCCACCCATCTAGAAACCCATCAATTACACAACCCAGGGCAACATGGGTTTAGAGCAGGTCGCTCCTGTCTGTCTCAACTATTAGATCACTACAATAAGGTCCTAGAAGCACTAGAAGACAAAAAGAATGCAGATGTAATATATACAGACTTTGCAAAAGCCTTCGACAAGTGTGACCATGGCGTAATAGTGCACAAAATGTGTGCTAAAGGAATAACAGGAAAAGTTGGTAGATGGATCTATAATTTCCTCACAAACAGAACACAAAGAGTAGTAGTTAACAGAGTAAAGTCTGAGGCGGCTACGGTGAAAAGCTCTGTTCCACAAGGCACAGTACTCGCTCCCATTTTGTTTGTCATCCTCATATCTGACATAGACAAGGATGTCAGCCGCAGCACCGTGTCTTCCTTTGCAGATGACACCCGAATCTGCATGACAGTGTCTTCCATTGCAGACACTGCAAGGCTCCAGGCAGACATCAACCAAATCTTTCAGTGGGCTGCAGAAAACAATATGAAGTTCGATGATGAGAAATTTCAATTACTCCGATATGGTAGACAAGAGGAAATCAAAACTTCATCAGAGTACAAAACAAATTCCGGCCACAAAATAGAGCGAAAAACAAATGTCAAAGACCTGGGAGTGATCATGTTGGAGGATCTCGCCTTCAAGGACCATAACATTATATCAATTGCAGCTGCTAGAAAAATGACAGGATGGATAATGAGAACCTTCAAAACTAGGGAGGCCAAGCCCATGATGACACTTCAGGTCGCTTGTTCTATCTAGGCTGGAATATTGCTGCACACTAACAGCACCTTTCAAGGCAGGTGAAATTGCTGACCTAGAAAATGTACAGAGAATCTTCACAGCACACATAACAGAGATAAAACACCTCAATTACTGGGAGCGCTTGAAGTTCCTGAACCTGTATTCCCTGGAACGCATGCGGGAGAGATACATGATTATTTACACCTGGAAAATCCTAGAGGGACTAGTACCGAATTTGCACACGAAAATCACTCACAACGAAAGCAAAAGACTTGGCAGACGATGCAACATCCCCCCAATGAAAAGCAGGGGTGTCACTAGCACGTTAAGAGACAATACAATAAGTGTCAGGGGCCCGAGACTGTTCAACTGCCTCCCAGCATACATAAGGGGGATTACCAATAGACCCCTGGCAGTCTTCAAGCTGGCACTGGACAAGCACCTAAAGTCGGTACCTGACCAGCCGAGCTGTGGCTCGTACATTGGATTGTGTGCAGCCAGCAGTAACAGCCTGGTTGATCAGGCTCTGATCCACCAGGAGGCCTGGTCACAGACCGGGCCGCGGGGGCGTTGACCCCCGGAACTCTCTGCAGGCAAACTCCAAGTAAACAGTAGATGTGTAATAGAATTTCCAAGATTGTACTACAACTTAACACACAGTTGGTGAGCAGTTAATTTTAGATTATGAAGGACATAGTATCTGTATTACAAAATGGATAACAATGAACGGGAAAATATGCAAAAAATAAGTTGATCCATAGGTGAAGGGTGAAATGATCTTGGTGTACAAATGGATGCAAATTTAAATTGAGGGGATGTAAATACTATTCTGGTTAGCTAGACTTGACTTCTGGAGATAGGAAGCGATTAATCCGCATACCGCTTGCTTTAATCGCCAAAATTTTGCCTCGCATACCGCTTAAAAACCCGCTCACCGATTTTCGTCCGAGACGCGTCCAATGTGCGGCCTGAGCCACGCTCACATGTTCCGCCGGTGGCATTGTTTACCAGCCAGCCTCCGCGGTAACATCCAAGCATACAATCGGAATATTTCGTATTATTACAGTGTTTTCGGTGCTTTTTCTGGAAAATAAGTGACCATGGGCCCCAAGAAAGCTTCTAGTGCCAACCCTACAGCAATAAGGGTGAGAATTACAATAGAGATGAAGAAAAAGATCATTGATAAGTATGAAAGTGGAGTGCGTGTCTCCGAGCTGGCCAGGTTGTATAATAAACCCCAATCAACCATCGCTACTATTGGTGGTACAGCTGCTGCTGCTGCTGCTGCACTGTCAGCTGCTGCTGCTGCTGCACTGTCAGCTGCTGCTGCTGCTGCACTGTCAGCTGCTGCTGCTGCTGCACTGTCAGCTGCTGCTGCTGCTGTAGCATCGTGTGCTGCTTCTGTAACATCGTCTGTTGCTGCTGTAGCATCGTGTGCTGCTGCTGTAACATCGTCTGTTGCTGCTGTAGCATCGTCTGCTGCTGCTGTAGCATCGTCTGCTGCTGCTGTAGCATCGTCTGCTGCTGTTGTACCACCGTCAGCTGCTGCTGCTGCTGTAGCACCGTTGTTGGTGTGGCTTATTGAGAATACCAAGAAACAATTAACCCCAGAGGATTTGCCACCCAGGATAACCCAAAAAAGTCAGTGTCATCGAAGACTGTCTAACTTATTTCCATTGGGGTCCTTAATCTTGTCTCCCAGGATGCAACCCACACAAGTCGACTAACACCCAGGTGAACAGGGAAAAATGCCTGGAACTAGTGCTCATATTGGTGAATTTAAAGCCAGCAAAGGTTGGTTTGAGAGATTTAAGAATCGTAGTGGCATACACAGTGTGATAAGGCCTGTTCTGGAAGAAAATGCCAAACAGGACCTACAGTACTCAGGAGGAAAAGGCACTCCAAGGACACAGTGTCTCATCAGTCATTGCTGCATCTTCAATAAAGGTAAGTGTCATTTATTCTTCATTTAGTAGACTAGTACATGCACAATATATACTGTGCATGTACTACTCTACTATTGTGCATGTATCCTTCTCTTTGTGTGTGGGAAAATGTATATTTCATGTGGTAAAAAAAAATTTTTTTCATACTTTTGGGTGTCTTGCACGGATTAATTTTATTTCCATTATTTCTTATGGGGAAAATTCATTCACATACCGATTATTTCGCATAACAATTACCCCTCTTGCACGGATTAAAATCATTATGCGGGGGTCCACTGTACAGTGCCTGCACTCTAAAGAAGGGTTTTGGAATATTTGCTGTTTAGAGTGACATCAAATCTATTGTATCTGCATGCTTCTGGTAAGACAGTGATAGTGTGAATGATGGTGAAAGTGTTTCTTTTTCAGGTCACCCTGCCTTAATGAGAGGCTGCCACTGCATTAAAAAAATATTCTGTCAAATACATCATGTCAGTAAAAGCTTGTGAAAATAAAATGAAGTTAATAAAAAAAAAAGAATCAGGTTTAGCAAGGATATACGACCTGCATATGCTGGTATAGTTAGGACCTGCCAATGATAGGCCTGTAGGACTACTACAGGGATCAATTTGTTATAATGTTTCTATGCAAGATTTTCATTTTGAGTAAAAGTAATTTATTTCATATCTTGATGATTTCTTTGTAATTATTTCTTATTGCAACTCTTATTCCAGGCATTTATGTTTGCCGTAAATGCGGCAATGAGTTATTTTCAAGTAAAATGAAATACAAGCATGGAACACCATGGCCTGCATTTGTTAACACCCTAAAAAGTGATTCTGTTCAGAAAAGAAAAGATAGCAAACATGCATTTAAGGTAATTTTTTTGTTACTCCTGTGAAGCATGAATGCAGCGTAATGAGTTGCTATTTCATGAAGTAAGAGCTTGAAAGTCTACATATGACATCTTGTCAGTGTAGACATGTTTGTTTATTAAGCATGAATTTAACTGAGTTTCATTGTACCATTTTTAATTTACAAATGAACCTGAATATGGGTGTTTCTAAATTAGTAATTTCTTTGCACACTTAAAACAGTACTTTTTTAAGTAGTGTATGTATACGTATATTGGATTGTACTTTTCACTTAATACGTATTTTGTCTGGTTTTTTTCAATTTTCACTTGAATCTTAATTAAAAAGCTAAATTTGTTAATACTGTACATCCTAAATTTTATTATTACATTATGTAGGGTGCCAAAAATTCAGTAGGAGGCTACCAAATTAATATAATCAACCCATTTACAGTAGGGCCTCACTTATACGGCAGGTTAGATTCCAGGCTACTGCCAGAAAGAGGGCATCGTCGGAAAGCAGAACACCATTTTTTTCACTTATAAATGCCAGATAACGAGTTTACATCAATATGTATTAGTTAGCAATAGAACTAGGCATTAAAAAACAATAAAAAGCAAAATACACACACAGTGCACTCATTACTTGCCTTAAAATATTTGTAGTCTTAATGTAGGGTGAAAGGTGAGTAGTATTTATTGTAAGAGGTCAGGTGTGGTAGGTACAGGTCTGTCATCACAAATCCGGCATCAATGAGACCTGTAGTGTGCTGGATTACAGAGTGGTTAGGTTGGAATACACTTAATAAAATTAACCAAATTGACTTGCACAAGAAAGTTCATTGAACATCGGCAACAATTGAACATTTCCGCTACTTTGAGCTCAATTTCAAGGTACTTTTTGTCGTGAAAGCAATCAAAATCATGTGTGTTTCTGTAATATATCTTCCATTCCATCAAATAAGACCAAAAACGAGAATACAAGCATAAAAACCATATGAAAATATACTGCTAAGGGGCAGCTAATGGCTGAGAAGTGAACTCCGTTATTTATGGTCTGATTTTTTTCATTTTTGGTGTACGTTAAGAAGCATCTTTCCATCATACATTGCCCAAGTTTCAATAAGATAGCCCAACAAACAACTGAGAACAAAATATTTACCAAAAATCATATATGGCAAACCCAAGCAAGGTACTGGAAATAAGTCACTTTGTCTGACTTTTTTGAGTTATCCTCGGTTCTCTATACATATACTGCTATGTATGATAAATCTATGTAACTGTACATATTTGTGTATACCTGAATAAACTTACTTCTGTTCAGTCAACTGAGTACAAGAAACTGCCCATTCACCTATTTCAACTGCACAATAAAGTGGTCAGAAATTGGCAATTTAGCCAATTTCACACAAATTTCAAAAGATGCCAATTTCAAAATAGGGTCCAAAATAAACAATACAGACATTTCTGGCACTAGAATAAAATTTTCTCTGTTCGTTAGTCACGTCAACAGACCCTTCTTATATTACTCTTGCTTACCATTTGGAATTTTTATTCACGCAATAAATAGAAGATTTACTGTTATGCAGACTACTGCATTATTGTAATAATTTTATAAATAATGTCAACGCATTCCTGACTGCGTATTGGAATTTGGACTGGCCAGTTGGACACGTATTGTTTACTCTTGAACATTACCAAAGAATTGAACATTTCCACTGATTTGAGCTCAGTTTCAAGGTACTTTTCATCGTGAAAGCAATAAAAATCATATCTGTTTCTGTAATATATCGTCCATTCTGTCAAACGAGACCAAAAAACTGAGAATACAATCATAAAAACCATACGAAAATGCTATACCGCTAAGGGTGGCTAATGGCTGAGAAGTGAACTCCGTTATTTATGGTCCGATTTTTTCATTTTTGGTGTATGTTAAGAAGCATCTTTCCATCATACATTGCCCAAGTTTCAATAAGATAGCCCAACAAACAACTGAGAAAAAAAAAATTACCAAAAATCATATATGGCAAGCCCAAGCCAGGTACTAGAAATAAGTCACTTTGTCTGACTTTTCTTGGGTTATCCTAGATTCTCTACACATATGCTGCTATGTATGATAATCTATGTAGAGAAAATAGCTTTTTTGTTTCAGTTTTATGGTGCATTATGAGTGTGTATCACAGTCCTATGCTATACTGTACTCTGTTTTTTCTAATATAAGCCCCAAGACGGATAAGAGAATGGTACTTGTATCCCATATCCTCTTCATACCTCCGTCAAACCACTCAGTATTATGCCAAATATGTTTCATTCTGGAATATTTAACATGTTTTTATGTTATTTATATTGTTTATTATATATTAGATCAGTTGTGATAGGTAAAGAAGCCGTAGTGTTGATATTAGTGTAATAATAAAGCATATTCCCATGCATCATGAGATTGAGCTCATGGCAACCGACAGTGGCTTCAAAGCCACCTTATCTTTTATGGACAATGTACAGTGGACCCCCGCATAACGATATTAATCCGTTCCTGAGAGCTCATTGTTATGCGAAATTATCGTTATGCGAATGAATTTTCCCCATAAGAAATAATGGAAATCAAATTAATCCGTGTAAGACACCTCAAAGTATGAATAAAAAAAAATTTCTACCACATGAAATATTAATTTTAATACACACAAACTGAAAAAGACATGCACAGTTACATGACACTTACCTTTATTGAAGATCTGGTGATGATTGATGGGATGGGAGGAGGAGAGAGTCTTAGTGTTTAGAAGGGGAATCCCCTTCCGTTAAGACTTGAGGTGTCAAGTCCTTTTCCGGGGTTACTTCCCTTCTTCTTTTAATGCCACTAGGACCAGCTTCAGAGTCACTGGACTTCTGTCGCACAACATATCTGTCCATAGAGGCCTGTACCTCCCGTTCCTCTATGACTTTCCTAAAGTGGTTCACAACACTGTCAGTGTAATAGTCACCAGCACGGCTTGCAATAGCTGTGTTAGGGTGATTGTCATCAAAAAAGGTTTGCACTTTGAGCCACATTCCACACATTTCCTTAATCTTTGAAGTAGGCAACTTCTTCAATTTCTCTCTCCCCTCCTCCGAAGCAGTTTCCTCAGGTCTGGCCTCATGCTGATGAAGATGATCTAGCAGCTCATCAGTGGTTAGTTCTTCATTGTCCTCCTCCACCAACTCTTCCACATCATCCCCACTAACCTCCAACCCCAAGGACTTTCCCAATGCCACAATGGATTCCTAAACTGGCATAGGATTCCCAGGGTTAGCCTCAAACCCTTCAAAATCCCTTTGGTCTACACATTCTGGCCACAGTTTCTTCCAAGCAGAGTTCAAGGTCCTCTTAGTCACTCCCTCCCAAGCCTTACCTATAAGGTTTACACAACTGAGGATATTAAAGTGCTCTCTCCAAAACTCTCTTAGAGTCAATTGAGTTTCTGAGGTCACTACAAAGCACCTTTCAAACAGAGCTTTTGTGTACAGTTTTTTGAAGTTTGCAATAACCTGCTGGTCCATGGGCTGCAGGAGAGGAGTGGTATTAGGAGGCAAAAACTTCATCTTAATGAAGCTCATGTCCCCATAAAGTCGCTCTGCCACATCTGTAGGATGACCAGGGGCATTGTTTAACACCAGGAGGCACTTAATTTCTAATTTCTTTTCAGTTAGGTAATTTTTCACAGTGGGGGCAAATGCTTGGTGTAACCAGCCATAGAAAAAGTCCCTAGTGACCCATGCCTTATTGTTTGCCCTCCACAGCACACACAAATTAGCCTTGAGGATATTCTTTTGCCTGAACACTCTGGGAGTTTGAGTGATACACTAATAAAGGCTTCACTTTGCAATCACCACTAGCATTGGAACACATCAACAGAGTAAGCCTGTCTTTCATAGGCTTATGTCCTGGGAGTGCCTTTTCCTCCTGAGTAATGTAGGTCCTGCTTGGCATTTTCTTCCAAAACAGGCCTGTTTCATCACAATTAAACACTTGTTGAGGTTTCAGTCCTTCACTGTCTATGTACTCCTTGAATTCCTGCACATATTTTTCAGCTGCTTTGTGGTCCGAACTGACAGCCTCACCATGCCTTATCACACTATGTATGCCACTACGCTTCTTAAATCTCTCAAACCAACCTTTGCTGGCCTTAAATTCACTCACATCATCACTAGTTGCAGGCATTTTTTTAATTAAATCCTCATGCAACTTCCTAGCCTTTTCACTTATGATCACTTGAGAAGTGCTATCTCCTGCTATCTGTTTTTCATTTATCCACACCAATAAGAGTCTCTCAACATCTTCCATCACTTGCGATCTCTGTTTCGAAAACACAGTTGAACCTTTGGCAAGAACAGCTTCCTTGATTGCCGTTTTCTTGGACACAATAGTAGCGATGGTTGATTGGGGTTTACTATACAACCTGGCCAGCTCGGAGACACGCACTCCACTTTCATACTTAGCAATGATCTCTTTCTTCATCTCTATAGTAATTCTCGCCCTTATTCCTGTAGGGTTGGCACTAGAAGCTTTCTTGGGGCCCATGGTCACTTATTTTGCAGATAAAATCACCAAAAACACTGTAATAATACAAAATGTTCCGATTGTATGCTTGGATGTTACCGCGGAGGCTGGCTGGTAAACAATGCCACCAGAGGAACATGTGAGGCTGGCTCAGGCCGCAAATTAGATGCGTCTCGGACGAATAGTGTTGAGCGGGATTTTTAGCGGTATGCGAGGCAAAATCTTAGCGATAAAATGTATCGGTATGCGGATTTAACGTTATGTGATGCCAACGGTATGCGGGGGTCCACTGTACTGTGTATGTGCTGTACAAAATGAGAAGCATTTGTTTCATTCATGGCTAGGGCTAAAGTAAGCAGGTTATAACAGTAAATGGAGAAAAAGAAATTGGTACCAGCAGGTTGGTGTGGCGACCCTGGAAATTTGAAATTATGCTAGTCGAAATTAGTGCCAGATAACTGATGGAACCGGATGTCTGATTGCCAGATTTGTGACAGTGGACCTGTATGGCCACCCCACCCACACATAATATGCATTTAAAGTGCCCTAGAGGAATAAAATGCATATACAGTACACTCATTACATACCTTCAAATATCTGTGATGTCACCGTGGTTGTTTAATAGGATGTGTGATGTCACCGTGGTTGTTTAATATATTTATAGATGGGGTTGTAAGAGAAGTAAATGCGAGGGTCTTGGCAAGAGGCGTGGAGTTAAAAGATAAAGAATCACACACAAAGTGGGAGTTGTCACAGCTGCTCTTTGCTGATGACACTGTGCTCTTGGGAGATTCTGAAGAGAAGTTGCAGAGATTGGTGGATGAATTTGGTAGGGTGTGCAAAAGAAGAAAATTAAAGGTGAATACAGGAAAGAGTAAGGTTATGAGGATAACAAAAAGATTAGGTGATGAAAGATTGAATATCAGATTGGAGGGAGAGAGTATGGAGGAGGTGAATGTATTCAGATATTTGGGAGTGGACGTGTCAGCGGATGGGTCTATGAAAGATGAGGTGAATCATAGAATTGATGAGGGGAAAAGAGTGAGTGGTGCACTTAGGAGTCTGTGGAGACAAAGAACTTTGTCCTTGGAGGCAAAGAGGGGAATGTATGAGAGTATAGTTTTACCAACGCTCTTATATGGGTGTGAAGCATGGGTGATGAATGTTGCAGCGAGGAGAAGGCTGGAGGCAGTGGAGATGTCATGTCTGAGAGCAATGTGTGGTGTGAATATAATGCAGAGAATTCGTAGTTTGGAAGTTAGGAGGAGGTGCGGGATTACCAAAACTGTTGTCCAGAGGGCTGAGGAAGGGTTGTTGAGGTGGTTCGGACATGTAGAAAGAATGGAGCGAAACAGAATGACTTCAAGAGTGTATCAGTCTGTAGTGGAAGGAAGGCGGGGTAGGGGTCGGCCTAGGAAAGGTTGGAGGGAGGGGGTAAAGGAGGTTTTGTGTGCGAGGGGCTTGGACTTCCAGCAGGCATGCGTGAGCGTGTTTGATAGGAGTGAATGGAGACAAATGGTTTTTAATACTTGACATGCTGTTGGAGTGTGAGCAAAGTAACATTTATGAAGGGGTTCAGGGAAACCGGCAGGCCGGACTTGAGTCCTGGAGATGGGAAGTACAGTGCCTGCACTCTGAAGGAGGGGTGTTAATGTTGCAGTTTAAAAACTGTAGTGTAAAGCACCCTTCTGGCAAGACAGTGATGGAGTGAATGATGGTGAAAGTTTTTCTTTTTCGGGCCACCCTGCCTTGGTGGGAATCGGCCAGTGTGATAATAATAAAAAAAAAAAATATCTGTAGTCGTAATGTAAGGTGAGAAGTGAGTAAATGAGATACGCACGTATAACAAATAAAAAAAGAGAGGAGAGAATGAACAAACAAACAAAGATGTAAATAAAAGGACAGACACGGAGTATGTAAACAAACAGATGAACATGTCTGGTTATGGTTCATACATGTTCATTTCCGTGTTTGTGAGTAAGTTTTTATTCAGGTACAGGTACACATAAATGCAGTTACATAGATTATCATACATAGCAGCATATGTGTAGATTACCTAAGATAACCTAAAAAAAAGTCAGATGGTGACTTATTTCCATATTTGTGAAACATACCATAATACAAACACCTTACATTGTGTACAAGTTGTCTGCATGTAGGTACAGTAGAATAAATAGTTACTCCCATTCTCATGTAACACACCATTTTTAGAAGGAATGATGCTCTAAGTGAAGGCATACAAAAGGAATAATTTTCTATAGTTACCCCCAATAATACTATTGTATACTCATTTTCTTAGGTGTTGAATTAGAGTAAAGATTATTTTTTCTGACATTGACAAGATGACTGGAGAAACATCTCATATTTCTGTTAATTTATTCTACTGTGGTGTGTATTTATCATGTTTATATGTTACCTAGCGTGTTTATTATATAATTTTGAAAAAAATATCGTGGGTGGCGTAATGAAAAGGTTCATAATAACATAATATACGACATATAATGTGCCTCAGAGTGATTGTTATTGCGTTTTATTATTATTATTATTATTATTATTATTATTAATATGGCATCTTCAAGACTAATGACACTTAGTGATTTTAATGTGTACCTGCATACCAGCACAGTGTGTAAATTTACCTAGGTAAGGTACACATATGCATAATTATCACTATACTAGACCATAGTGCAATTACTAGTGAGAGACTGGTGCTATTTGTAATTTGTATTTTTATATTATTAGACTAAAGTTGTTGTACTATAGCTCTTTCTAGCTCAGTACATAGTCAATACCAAATTCACTATATTAGACCATAGTGCAATTACTAGTGAGAGACTGGTGCTACTTTTAATTTGTATTTTTATATTATTAGATTAAATTCAGTTGTACCATAGCTCATTCTACCTCAAGACATAGTCAGTACCAAATTCACTATATTAGACCATAGTGCAATTACTAGTGAGAGACTAGTGCTATTTTTAATTTGTACTTTTATATTATTAGATTAAACCTATTGTACTTTAGCTCACTCTAGCTCAAAACATAGACTCCACAAAAGTCATTATTAGATCTTAGTGCAATTACAAGTGAGAGTCTTGTTCTATTTTTAATTTGTATTTTTATATTACTAGTTTATACCTAGTTGTACTTTAGTTCATTCCAGCACAACACACAGACAACATCAACTTCATTATGTGTAGTAGTGACTATACCCTACATGACCAAAATACTCTAGCTATATACTTGTCCAAACTTCCAACCACTACAGATATCAGTAGTAGAACTCAACACACAACTCAGGATATAAATAACCATAATTTTAAACCTAGAAGATGATTGATTACGTTGACCCTGATCTAAACCTCCATAATCTGACACCCAATCAAAACCTATTGGAAAGCAACTGCCTTTATTACACAGCATCACAAGCCACCACTATCCTAAACAATGCTAAAAGTCTATCAGTACTTAACTACAACATCAGGTCCTTAAGCAAACACTATGATGACCTCCTAGCACTCCTTGAATCACTAAAGACACCCTTCTCCTGCATTATTCTCACTAAGACCTGGCTTAAGCAGGACACAATAGATATCTACCCTCTACCAGGATACACAGCAATTCACAACTGCAGAACAAACCAAGTTGGGGGTGGTATTGCAATCTATTACTCTAACCAATTATCTTGTCTTAGCACCACTTGCTTTAGTGATGAATATGGGGAATACATTTTTGCTAATTTTACTGTAAAAAACCTTAAGACGCCTATAACAATCGGTGCCATTTACCGGATACCTCACACAAACATCCCAAATTTCAGTGAGAAATTAAAGTCACTAATAACAAACAGACAAATGAATAAGCACCACCTTCTCTTAGCTGGAGACTTCAACATCAACCTTGGCTTACTAGATGATCAACCTGTAACTGATTTCATCAACAATATGAACAACACACTTCTCATACCAACAATAACTAAACCAACCAGGCTCACTGAGACAAGTGCAACCATAATAGACCACATATGGACCAATATACTAGCCCCCCTTAAATCAGGGATAATCACAGATAGCACTACAGACCACTACCCTACCTTCCTCCTGACAAACATTAGTAAACCACCACTTGAATACAACAAAGTCTCATTTAGACTCCATGACGAGGCCTCAGTAAGGAAGTTCACAGCTGACCTAGAGACTGTTGATTGGCCTACAGAATTCTCCAAGGCCAATGGTATTGATGACTGGACAGACATCTTTCTTAACAAATTACTTAGACTATACAACAAACATTGTCCTATAAAAACAAAACAGATCACAAACAAACGGCTTGGTTGCCCATGGCTAACCAACACCATTCTGAAATCCATTGACAAGAAACACCAATATGAAAAGCAATATAGACAGGGCTTAATACACAAAGATACTCTTAAACACTATTCATCAGCTCTCACCAAAGTAATAAAAAAAGCCAAACAACTATACTACTCCAGTAGATTCACAGACACTAGAGGAGATATAAAAAAGACCTGGAAAACACTCTCTCAGATTCTAGGGACCCACAAACTGAGAAAAACCAAGAATATTGTCCTAACTAAACCTAATGAAACACCACTACATCCCACTGACACAGCTAACAAGATAAACGACTTCTTCTCAAACATAGGATCTAATCTCGCCAGTAAAATCCCACATACCAATGCCCATGCCGGGGACTACCTAGATGGAAATTTCCCTAATTCCTTCTATCTTGCACCAACTGAGCCCACGGAAGTCATTGAGATCATAAAGTCACTTAAAAATAACTTGGGGAATCTGTCTCATGTCCCACCATTACTGTACAAGCGAGCGGCCCATGTCCTTTCGCATGCTATTTCATTACTTTTTAACAAGTCAATAGAGACTAGCACCTTCCCGAAACTACTCAAGATGGCAAGGGTTACACCAATACATAAAGGTGGTGACCCTACAGACTTAAACAACTATAGGCCAATATCTAACTTACCATTGCTATCCAAAATCTTTGAGAAACTCGTGTACAAGAGACTGTATTCATTTATAACGGCTCAAAACATACTCAACCCCTGCCAGTTTGGATTCAGGAAAAATAAAAGCACTAATGATGCAATCATAAAAATGCTAGATCTGCTTTACACAGCATTGGAAAATAAGGAATATCCACTAGGAATTTTTATTGACCTAAGAAAAACTTTTGACACAGTAAACCACGAAATCCTACTCCACAAACTTGACCACTACGGTATAAGAGGCCATGCGCTTGCTTATTTCAAATCTTACATTACTAATAGGTATCAGTACGTCACCATTAAAGACACAGCATCAGCAACACGGCCACTTGATACTGGAGTTCCACAGGGAAGTGTCCTTGGTCCCCTGCTCTTCCTCATATACATCAATGACCTTCCAAACGTATCCCAACACCTGAAACCCATTCTCTTTGCTGATGACACGACTTATGTCATCTCTCACCCTAATCTTGCCACCCTCAACACCATTGTGAATGAGGAGCTGATTAAAATATCGACTTGGATGACAGCCAATAAACTTATGCTTAACACTGACAAAACTTACTATATTATGTTTGGTAGCAGAGCAGGAGATGCACAAATTAACATTAAGATTGACAACACTCTAATTACCAGAAATAATGGGGGAAAATTCCTAGGCTTATACCTTGACAACAACCTGAATTTCAGCACCCATATCCAGCATATAGCCAAAAAAGTATCCAAAACGGTTGGGATCCTCTCCAAGATATGATACTACGTGCCGCAAAATGCCCTTCTCACACTATACCACTCACTTATTTATCCATACCTCACCTATGCTATTTGTGCTTGGGGATCAACTGCAGCAACACACCTAAAGCCAATAATAACCCAACAAAAAGCTGCAGTAAGAATAATCACTAAATCCCATCCCTGGCAGCACACCCCCCCACTCTTCAAAGATCTAAACTTACTCCCAGTTCAGTACATCCACACTTACTACTGTGCAATCTATATCTACAGGGCCTTAAACTCTAATATCAACCTTGACCTAAAACGCTTTCTTGATAGTGGTGACAGAACCCACAGGCATAACACCAGACACAAACATCTCTACGACATTCCCCGTGTCCGACTAAACCTTTACAAAAATTCAATGTATGTCAAAGGCCCTAAAATCTGGAATACCCTACCTGAGAACTCTAGAACTGCAGACACATTCATCACCTTCAAAACTACCATTAGAAAACATCTTATCTCCCTGATACACCCCGTCAACTAACTACACAAATACCACCTGGTGGTTCACACTTACACTCGCTTACTCATTTGACCATAAACAGAAATATTAATCTCAGTCTTAAAATAATGAATCCTGTGATACTCCAATACTGAAACTATATACTGTGCCAAAACAAAAGCATTCACATTGCTAAACTCATAAACTAGTATTTAGTCACTTAGCCATAATACCAACTTACCTCATAATTTGTAATATTTTACATTTAAGAATAAAACTAAGTATGCCCGAAATGCCTAGCCATGCTAAGCGTTCTAGTGGTACACTCTGTAATCACAATTTTACTACATGTAAACCAAACAATAACCAAATTTCTGTAAACTCAGCATTGTAATCCTTATAGAGAATAAACTTTGAATTGAATTGAATTGAGTACAGTGGTATCTCAAGTTACAAATAAATTTGTTGCAGAAGGTTGTTTGAGTGCCGCTACCGAATAAATTTATTCTCATGAGGAATAAAGTAAATTAGATTAGTCCATTTCAGACCCCCAAAAATACACTTATGAAAGCATTTACAAAAATACACTTACATAATTGTTCGAGTTGGGAGCTGTTTAAAACTCGAGGTACCACTGTATATATAAAATATGAAATAACTTGAAAATGCTTGAAATTTTGGAAAATTTCCAGACATAATGGAGAAATGTACTGAGAGAATGTAAAACTGGGTGGCGCCATGGTGAGGTTGGGGGAGCTATATAGCGAGTTTTGGTCATATATTTGAAATGTCTGTATTAGGGGAACGCTGTAAAACGGGGCCCTACTGTATATAAATTGAGAAGCTTGATAAGACATACTCAGTCAGATATTTGTCTTCATTCATCTTGCAGAATGAAATTCATTTATATAAGTAATTACTTAAACCATATTTTTACTAAATAGTTAATATTGCAATGCCAAGCATCTGCTTTACCCCCACTGAAGCACTGATTATACACACTCCAGCAGCATGCATCATATAGGGATTTGATTCCTTTTACTAAAACAGTTGATTGCAAGACTCTCCTCTTCAGGTTTATCTTAAGCTTTATTGGATGTCTTAACTTTTTTATCTTATAAAGCCTAACTCATAATTTTTATTTGAAACTGGAATTAGGGGGTATAAAATCTAATTGCAAGTTAGCTTTTTTATTAGTAAAATCATTATCTCATTTCTTCGGATAGAATTTTAGTATTTTTAAGTACTGTACACATATAGACTTGATCCAAAAAACATTTACTTTAGATATCTGGCTATAACAACCGCCTCTTAATTAAAAACTATGTATAACTCCAGATATTCTATAGCTGCAAGGTGCTTTTAACCTTTGTTATACTAAATTCAAATACTGTAAGTATTATACAGCAATAAACAGCTACATACAGTACAACACCATCACAAAATAATCCAGGGCACTGGAGACCACCATATCAATTTTTGTCATAGCAATAAAGCAAAGAGCCTATGGGACCTAAAAAAAAAAGTGGGTACAATACTTAAACTGTATGTAGAAACAATTAAGTCTTGAGTATTGTACACACCATTGTAGAAGGGATATGAATATGCAATTATAGATTTATATTGTATATAATACAATAGGTGGTGAATGCTAAGTTAGACCAAAAATGTACACAATAATTTCCTCTTGCTGTTTCGATACAAATTCTTTGAGAGTTAAGCTTACATCATGTGAAATGCTTAAATGTTAAACCATAGCCATTGTTTACCATTGGCAACCTCGTTACCACAGTTATCACTATAATGCTTGCATTTTCTTTTTGCCTTTGAGTTTCCTTTCAATTTCTTAATGTCCTTAGTGTGGAAGTGAAGAAGAATGCTTCCCTGTAAGCAGTATGTATCATAATAAGTAAACTAAAGGCTGGGCTTCTCAGTAGTCACCAGACTTCAGAAAAATTTAAAAGTTACAGTATAGCCTGGGTATATATACTGTATTGCCATTATGTATGAATTCTGTGGAGTAATGTGTCACAGTTTATTGGCGTTTTGTAAGAAACCAAACGGGCACCTGTGTGGCTGTTAGATGCCACTTGCCACCCATGAAAATTTTCTATATTTTGACCAGTCAGACTATCTCCATTTTTTTTTTATTATGGAGACTGCTTTACAATCATTGGAGGTGGCTTGATCACCATATTGATCTCCTTAGTGGTGACTAACTTTTAGGTGTTGTACTGTATACAGTATTGCAATATTTTGCTATTATTGGGAATGTAATTTGGTGTGCGAAGTACTATACTGTTCAGTATAAGTACTGTAATAGAAATTAATATTAGGGATTGAAATTATAAGTTTGGTAAGCTACACTGTTTGTGCTGAATGACTCTTCACAGTTTAACACTTCATATAAACATAATGCTTTATTTATATATGTAGCTCACCTTTAAAAGGGGGGGGGGTGACTCATTTTTTTTGATAGTTATTGTTTTATCACTCATATTTTTTGTTCACGGCTATACGTACTTATTTTTAATTAGCAACTTCCAAAATTAGTGGAGAATCCCTTTTTCACTGTCAAACAGTTTGGTTCTTAGCATATGATATCAATAGCATATTGCTTTTGAAATGGAATCATTGATGGTTAACACTGACATGTATCATTATTAGGTTGCACTGACACAGAACAGTACTACAGTACTGAATGTAGTTTCTGCATATTGGTTTGAAAATTATTCATTTTAATTCTAAAATTATCATTTCCAGTAAACTTATTTAATGATATCTTGCTTTAGATTTTACCCCAATTCATCTTACATAGGAAGGTAAGGGCTTATGAGTGTGGCAGTAGTGTATTTAACAATTAGGCGGATTCCAGGTGTGTACGTATGTGTAGAGTGTGGTTACGAGCTGTTCGCCAGTTGGGCTAAGTATAAGCACAACACTCCTTGGCCAGCATTCACACACACTGTCTACAAAAACTCTGTGAACAAGGTTCCTGAAGATGGTCGACCTGGAGCATTAAAGGTTAGTTGGCTTAATTAAATTAATTTTATGTTTTCTGTTTACACATTTATTTTACACATTTTTTTTACACATTTTAGTTACAGTAGATACATAATTTTGTGTTTATGAAAGTTATTAGGCTAACAGAACATACTTTTTTCTAGTTTAAGTACAGGTAAGATCCTCTTAACGCAAGCAAGATTAATAATAAAAAAAAAAAATTATTGAAATATATGTACAGTAGACCATTATATTACACAGTTTTATTTGGCATGTTTTGGTTATTACACTATTGAAAAATTGTGGCACAATTTTATACAACACTTCCTAAAATTAACTTAACTTGGTTTGGTTTGTGGGAGGGAAAAAAAATTTGGAGTGTCACCCACAGAATACTTCCCCAAATCAGACCTCTGCCTGGCTGTGGGTTAGACCATTGAGTCAACAGGGGAAACCTACCGCCATCCCCTGCCACCCCCACCACTGACTTTGACTGACTGTTTGACTTTGACTGACTGTCTGACTTTGACTGACAGACTGACTGACACTGACTTGACTGATTTACTGACTGACTTAGTTACTTTTTCACTGAGGAGGGACCTTGGCAAATCTAGAAGCAGTGCTCTGAAGCAGTGTCTAGAGCAGCTGATACCTTATCGTCAGCTGTATAATGTACTGTGTGTGTGGGGAAGTACTGTGGCTGGTGTGTGTGGGGGGAGGTACCCTGGCTGGTGTGTGTGTGTGGGGAGGTACCCTGGCTGGTGTGCGTGTGTGGGGAGGTACCCTGGCTGGTGTGTGTGTGTGTGGGGAGGTACCCTGGCTGGTGTGTGTGTGTGTGTGGGGAAGTACCCTGGCTGGTGTGTGTGGGGAAGTACCCTGGCTGGTGTGTGTGTGTGTGTGGGGAAGTACCCTGGCTGGTGTGTGGGGAAGTACCCTGGCTGGTGTGTGTGTGTGGGGTGAAATACCCTGGCTGGTGTGTGTGGGGGGAAGTACCCTGGCTGGTGTGTGTGTGTGTGAGGGGGAAATACCCTGGCTGGTGTGTGTGGGGAAGTACCCTGACTGGTGTGTGTGTGGGGGGAAGTACCCTGGCTGGTGTGTGTGTGGGGGGAAGTACCCTGGCTGGTGTGTGTGTGTGGGAAAGTACCCTGTCTGGTGTGAAGTGTGGGGGGAAGTACCCTGGCTGGTGTGTGTGTAGGGGTAAGTACCCTGGCTGGTGTGTGTGTGTGTGAGGGGGAAATACCCTGGCTGGTGTGTGTGTGTGAGGGGGAAATACCCTGGCTGGTGTGTGTGTGTGGGTGGGGGAAGTACCCTGGCTGGTGTGTGTGTGGGGGGAAGTACCCTGGCTGGTGGGTGTGTGTGGGGGAAAGTACCCTGGCTGGTGTGTGGGGGGGGGAAGTACCCTGGCTGGTGTGTGTGGGGGGGAAGTACCCTGGCTGGTGTGTGCAGGGGGGGAAGTACCGTGGCTGGTGTGTGTGTGTGGGGGGGTAAGTACCCTGGCTGGTGTGTGTGTGTGTGGGGAAAGTACCCTGGCTGGTGTGTGGGGGGGAAGTACCCTGGCTGGTTTGTGTGGGGGGGAAGTACCCTGGCTGATGTGTGCGTGTGGGGGGGAAGTACCCTGGCTGATGTGTGTGTGTGGGGGGGGAAGTACCCTGGCAGGTGTGTGTGTGTGGGGGGGAAGTACCCTGGCTGGTTTGTGTGGGGGGGAAATACCCTGGCTGGTGTGTGTGGGGGGGGAAGTACCCTGGCTGGTGTGTGTGTTTGTGGGGGAAAGTACCCTGGCTGGTTTGTGTGTGTGGGGGTGAAGTACCCTGGCTGGTGTGTGTGTGTGGGGGGAAGTACCCTGGCTGGTGTGTGTGTGTGGGGTGAAATACCCTGGCTAGTGTGTGTGGGGGGGGTAAGTACCCTGTCTGGTGTGTGTGGGGGGGGAAGTACCCTGGCTGGTGTGTGTGTGTGGGGGGAAGTACCCTGGCTGGTGTGTGTGTGTGTGTGTGTGGGAAGTACCCTGGCTGGTGTGTGTATGGGGAGAAGTACCCTGGCTGGTGTGTGTGGAGGGGAAGTGCCCTGGCTGGTGTGTGTGTGGGGGTGAAGTACCCTGGCTGGTGTGTGTGTGTGTGGGGGGAAGTACCCTGGCTGGTGTGTGTTTGTAGGGGGAAGTACCCTGGCTGGTGTGTGTTTGTAGGGGGAAGTACCCTGGCTGGTGTGTGTTTGTAGGGGGAAGTACCCTGGCTGGTGTGTGTGTGTGTGTGTGTGTGTAGGGGGAAGTACCCTGGCTGGTGTGTGTGTGGGGGAAGTACCCTGGCTGGTGTGTGTGTGTGTGGGGGGGAAGTACCCTGGCTGGTGTGTGTGTGTGTGTGTGTGCATGTGTGTGTGTGTGTGTGTGTAGGGGGAAGTACCCTGGCTGGTGTGTGTGTGTGTAGGGGGAAGTACCCTGGCTGATGTGTGTGTGTGGGGGGGGGAAGTACCCTGGCAGGTGTGTGTGTGTGTGGGGGGGAAGTACCCTGGCTGGTGTGTGTGTGGGGGGGAAGTACCCTGGCTGGTGTGTGTGTGTGTGGGGGGGAAGTACCCTGGCTGGTGTGTGTGTGTGTGTGTGTGTGTGTGTGTGTGTGTGTGTGTGGGGAAGTACCCTGGCTGGTGTTGTGTGGGGAAGTACCCTGGCTGGTGTATGTGTGTGCGTGTGGGGAAGTACCCTGGCTGGTGTTGTGTGGGGAAGTACCCTGGCTGGTGTTGTGTGGGGAAGTACCCTGGCTGGTGTGTGGGGAAGCAGGAATGCTGCAGCAGACCTATTGGCCCATATTACCACCCTCTACCACCATCACTTTTGTATCTTTCTCCTAACTTTTTCTTGAATTCTATAGTTTCTCTCACCTTCTTTACCAAAGGGCTGGCACTAGAAGCTTTCTTTGGGCCCATGGTGGCTTATTTAGCAGTTACAAGCAC
The DNA here is from genome assembly GCF_038502225.1 of Cherax quadricarinatus. Classification (NCBI taxonomy): domain Eukaryota; kingdom Metazoa; phylum Arthropoda; class Malacostraca; order Decapoda; family Parastacidae; genus Cherax; species Cherax quadricarinatus. The sequence goes on along the minus strand of NC_091300.1, from coordinate 23,466,443 downwards.
TAAGAGCAGTGGAATAATACCAAATGTATTGCATGTGCTCGTGGAATCGTCCTCACTGGCTGGTAAACAATGGCACACTGGCTGTACATGGAGTGTCCAGGCCACTCAAGGTGTGTGGACACGTTCGCGACAAATGACTTTTACAGAGTTAACCGAGCCAATATTTTGACGCAAAAACATTACTTAATCAGATGACATCTTAATCCGGGGGTCCACTGTATGTAGTAATGATTTAAATGTTCATTTATATGTAATTGTCATTTTTTGTGTATGTAAAATTAGTTAAACTTTACAAAATGTATTTTTTTATATTATTTTTGGGTGTCTGGAATGGATTAATTGTATTGCTTCAAATTTAGGCCTTTTAAGATTTAGGCCGACCTTCTGGAACAGATTACAACCGATATTTTGGGTTCCACTGTATCTAACATGGATTTACATAACACGGCATTTTCAGGAACATTTAATATAATGGTCTGCTGTACTGTATATTCTTGGATCTGCATAAAAGGAGTTTGTTTACTTTCCCAATTTGAACTAAACAAATATGGAAATGCTACACGTGCAGCAGTAGTGTGTATGTATAGAACAAAAATATTTTATCAATAAATTATAAAAATATTTAGAGTTTTTATGAGGATAGTGAGGCTCAGGTTAGGGTGTGTAGAAGAGAGGGAAAATACTTCCCGGTAAAAGTAGGTCTTAGACAGGGATGTGTAATGTCACCATGGTTGTTTAATATATTTATAGATGGGGTTGTAAAAGAAGTAAATGCTAGGGTGTTTGGGAGAGGGGTGGGGTTAAATTATGGGGAATCAAATTCATAATGGGAATTGACACAGTTACTTTTTGCTGATGATACTGTGCTTATGGGAGATTCTAAAGAAAAATTGCAAAGGTTAGTGGATGAGTTTGAGAATGTGTGTAAAGGTAGAAAGATGAAAGTGAACACAGAAAAGAGTAAGGTGATGAGGGTATCAAATGATTTAGATAAAGAAAAATTGGATATCAAATTGGGGAGGAGGAGTATGGAAGAAGTGAATGTTTTCAGATACTTGGGAGTTGACGTGTCGGTGGATGGATTTATGAAGGATGAGGTTAATCATAGAATTGATGAGGGAAAAAAGGTGAGTGGTGCGTTGAGGTATATGTGGAGTCAATAAACGTTATCTATGGAGGCAAAGAAGGGAATGTATGAAAGTATAGTAGTCCCAACACTTATATGGATGTGAAGCTTGGGTGGTAAATGCAGCAGCGAGGAGACGGTTGGAGGCAGTGGAGATGTCCTGTCTAAGGGCAATGTGTGGTGTAAATATTATGCAGAAAATTCGGAGTGTGGAAATTAGGAGAAGGTGTGGAGTTAATAAAAGCATTAGTCAGAGGGCAGAAGAGGGGTTGTTGAGGTGGTTTGGTCATTTAGAGAGAATGGATCAAAGTGGAATGACATGGAAAGCATATAAATCTATAGGGGAAGGAAGGAGGGGTAGGGGTCGTCCTCGAAAGGGTTGGAAAGAGGGGGTAAAGGAGGTTTTGTGGGCGAGGGGCTTGGACTTCCAGCAAGCGTGCATGAGCGTGTTAGATAGGAGTGAATGGAGACGAATGATACTTGGGACCTGACGATCTGTTGGAGTGTGAGCAGGGTAATATTTAGTGAAGGGATTCAGGGAAACCAGTTATTTTCATATAGTCAGACTTGAGTCCTGGAAATGGGAAGTACAATGCCTGCACTTTAACCCTTTGAGGGTTTTCGTCGTACTAGTACGTCTTACGCGTAGGGGTTTTTGACGTACTAGTACTCATAAATTCTAGCGACCTCAAATCTAGTGGGAGAAAGCTGGTAGGCCTTCATATGAAAGAATGGGTCTATGTGGTCAGTGTGCACAGTCTAAAAAAAATCCTGCAGCACACGGTGCATAATGAGAAAAAAAAAAACTTTTTCCATTTTTTTTAATAAATCAGCGACTTTGCAGTGTATTTTCGTATAGTATTTATTGTTGTATTCTAGTTTTCTTGGTCTCATTTTATAGAATGGAAGACATATTACTGAAATTGAGATGATTTTGACTGGTTTTACAATGAAAGGTGCCTTGAAATTGAGCTCAAAGTAGCAGAAATGTTCGATTTTTACCAAACTTCAAAAGTAAACAAATCGTGCCAAGCGTGCAATACACGTCAACTGGTGAGTCTAATATTCTTTCACAAGTGCACCAATAATATTTATACCATTTTTTACACTAATGCAGTAGTCTGCATAACAGTAAATCTTATATTTTTTGTGAGAATAAAAATTCAAAGTGGAAAGCAAAAGAATATAAGAGGGGACTTGAGACGTGACTAATGACTAGAGGAAATGTCATTTTAATGCCAGGAATGTCTTTCTTGTTTATTCTGGACCCTATTCCGAAATTGCCATCTTTTGAAATTTGTGTGAAATTGGCAAAATTGCTAAATTCTGACCACTGTACTGGATAGTTGAATTTATAAATGGGTGGTTTCTTGCACCCATTCGATAGAAAAAATGGAGTTCTAGCGAAATATTCATGTTTTTTGTCGACTAGTACAGTGAAATTGGCCGAAAATGGGGCTCAAAGTGGGCAAAATCGCCGATCCGTAAACATCGCCGAGACCGCTAACTTTGCGAGAGCATAATTCCGTAAGTTTTCTATCAAATTTCAAACTTTTGGTGTCGTTATGATCGGGAAAAGATTCTCTATCTTTTCATAAGAGAAAATAATTTTTTTTTTTTTTTAAATTTGGCCGACCCTGAGAACGAGTTTCGGAGAGGGTCTGTCGACCCTCAAAGGGTTAAAGGAGGGGTTTGGGATATTGGCAGTTTGGAGGGATATGTTGTGTATCTTTATACGTATATGCTTCTAAACTGTTGTATTCTGAGCACCTCTGCAAAAACAGTGATAATGTGTGAGTGTGGTGAAAGTGTTCAATGATGATGAAAGTATTTTCTTTTTGGGGATTTTCTTTCTTTTTTGGGTCACCCTGCCTCGGTGGGAGATGGCCGATTTGTTGAAAAAAAAAAAAATTTAGAACACTTACTCATCAGTGAATAACATATTGAACATTACTGCCATGTGAAGTTACTTTATGATTTCCTTCATAATATCTGATGAGTTAGCTGTTATACTAGCACTGGCAATCTCACCAGTCACTCAAATGTTATCCAGGTTCTTCCGCCTCATAAATTTTTTTAAACCACCCTCAATCTGTGACCTGTCATTCATTCTTCTCCCTGTTAGGTCATTTATTAAACTGCTGGCATTTTTACAGCTGAATTATATGCCATTCTCATTGCAATTATCCATACTGCATCTTTGCCTACTTCAATGTTTGTAATCTTCTCAAACTTCATTAGTGCTTTGCAAGCTATTAAAAAATTTGATTTGCCACATTCCCTAGTTCTTTGTATACAACTTTGGTTGTGCTACATTACTAGCAAAAACAAAGAAATCGTTTTCTATTGGGTCCCTGGTCATGTTGATGTTCAGGGCAAAGAGCACCCAGACTTTACTGTGCAGTCTGCAGTACATGACCTCCCAGTTTTATGTAGAGGTATTTCATTCTCAGATTATTTTGCTGTAATCTCTATCCACCTTCACAACCATTGGCAACAATGTTGGTCTGATATGACTCATAACAAATTACATTCTGTCAAACCAAGTTTGGGTTTCTGGCCTTCTTGCCATCGATGCCGAGGTTGGGAGACAACACTCTCATCTTCGCATTGGACACGCTTGTCTCACTTATGGGTATCTCTTGGAGAGGCACCCTGTTCCACTTTGTGAGAATGGTCTGGTTCCAGTTTCAATTTCCCATATTCTGTTGGACTGTCATGTCTGTCAACGAGCACGCAGAATTTTCCTTCGACGTTGTTGCCTGTTTAACACCCTTACTTTATCTTCCCTCCTTGCTGATGGCCCCATCTTTGACACAGGCTCCCTCTTTGACTTTTTTGACAGTCACTGGTTTATTAGACAGACTTTGATAATCCTTCCTTTAGCACTTCTCACAGCCTTTCCTAACTTTATCTTTGTTGTCCTCTCCACCCTTACTTATCCTTGATCTTGCATCAATTCCTGCCCTTCAGTGCTGTATGACTGTAGTAGGTTTAGCACTTCTTTTTGATTATAATAATAATCCCTACCTAATTACTTGGACACAGTTTTGAGGATCATTACCCATGTCCCGATCCCAGTTCAGGCCTCCTGGTGGATGGCCTTATCAAGCAGGCTTATCAAGTTCCCTCTTGAAGAAAGCTAGCGGTATTTTATGTTAGGGGTATGTTGGTATGGTGGTATTTGAGTTGATGTGCTGTTGAAGTGAGAGCAAGGTAACATTTATGAAGGGATTAAGGAAAACCAGTTAACATGACCTATGTCCTGGAGGTGGGAAGTAGAATGCCTGCTCTCTAAAGGAGGGGTGAGAATGTTGCAGTCTGGAAAGTTGTCTGAGCTGTGATGTCAGCACGCTTCTGACAAGACTGTGATTGAATGTATGATGGAAGTTTTTTTTTTCTTTCTTTCTTTTTTCAGGTCACCCTACCTTGGTTGAAGACAACAAATATGTTAAAAAAAATTAATGGTATACAGTATAATAAGTATGTGAGTAAGACACGTACATGTCTTTATCTGCCACTCCTTCTTATGAATGCAGGGAGTATGTTGAAAAGTCTTGGTCCCCTTACACATTTTGAATTCTCTTGGTGTGTTCATTGCACTCTTACTTTTCACTGCATATATTTTGCATTGCCTGCCAAACCTCTTGCTTTCATTGGAAAAGATTTTGGTGTGCAGATTTGTAACTAATCCCTCAAATTTTTCTGATGTAAATTATGTATAGTTCTTGCCTATGTTTTAAGGAATACATGTTGAAGGCTTCGTATTCCAAGTAATAAAGTACTTGACCGAGTTTATACGGACAGTGACAATTCTCTGTACATTCACCAGCTCTGCAATTTTGCTTACTTTAAAAGGGGCTGTTAGAATACAGTATAAACAGTATCATCAGCAGCTTGGCCTCTTTTGTTGTAACCCTTTTGACTGTCACAACCCCAAATCCTGAGGTCTCTCCTGGTGTTGAAAAATTTTTGAAAAAAAAAAAAAAGTATTTTTTTATGAAATGATAGAGAATCTTTTCCCAATGGTAATGACGCCAAAAGAACGAAATTTGATGGAAAACTTACGGAATTACGCTCTCGTGAAGTTAGCGACCTCGGCGATATTTACTAATCGGCGATTTTGTCCACTTTGAGCCCTATTTTCGGCTAATCCCATTGTTCCAGTCAACCAAACTCATAGCTATTTCTTTAGAACTCCATTTGTTCTATCGATTGAGTGCAAGAAACTGCCCATTTACTGATTTCAGCTACCCAAAAACGTGGTCAGAAATTTGCAATTTGGGCAATTTCATGCAAATTAAAAAATATGCCACTTTCAAAATAGGGTCCAGAATGAACAATGCAGACATTCCTGGCTTTAAAATAACATTTTCTTTGTTCATCAGGGCCCTCTGATATTACTCTTGCTTTCTATTTTGAATTATTTGAGTTATTAATAGAGTATTCAAGAGGTTGCTATTAGAATTACAGTAATTCAACCATTCAAATCATTATGAAGCCCTGTGTAGTCTGCAATCAATCAAACAAACTGGCTTCCACATGGATAAATTGTCATTTTTGTGGAAATTGGTGTCACGCCCCTTGTGCAAATATCCAAGAACTAGCTACAAGAAGTATTAAAACAGGGAGGTGTTTTTGGGTATGTCCAAATGAGATAAATCTGTGGACTAATATCACATTGGTATTAAAAGAGGATAACATCAAAGCTGCTTTCATAGACAACCTGGAAGCTTTCTACAACAGATGGGAACAAAAGAAGTCTGGGCTGAATGGTACTGCCCTTGATGCTGGCCATGTAGTCAGAAACTGTAAGGCTGGAGGTGATGTCCTGGTAGTCAGTAAATGTGGGGCTGATAGTGCTGTCCTGGGAGACAGTAATAGTGAAGCTGGAGGTGCTCTCCTGGTAGACAGTAATGGTGAAGCTGGTGTTGTCCTGGGAGACAGTAATGGTGAAGCTGGAGATTTTGTCCAGGTAGTCGGGAATTATACGCAGGAAGGAATGCATATAAATGACCTCATGGGAGACAGGAGCCGTAGTGGGGAATCAAGTGTAGTCAAAGATAAGATAAAACTAATATTGCAAACTAGAAATACCACAGGAAATAGCAAACAAGAGGACTCCACTAACAATAGTGAGGATATATTACCAAAAACAACTGGTGGGAGCTCCTTTGTTTATGGAGCAACTTGCAATGTGAACAGACTGACTGATGTTGTAGTGGCCAGGCTTAGGCTTGGTTACAAGTACTTCTGGCAGTTTGGGAGACACACAGATGATGATCAAACTAAATGTAAATTATGTGATCAGGCATATGGTCACTCTCTTGAACACTATGTGCTTAATTGTCCACTTATTGAGGAATACAGAGACAGACAGTATAATAACGTATGTGACATGTCAAGATATCTTATTAATGAAAATAAGATACCAGATATACTAAGCAAATTTCCTAAATTTGCTTGTAACAGATAAGTGAACTATAGATATGTAGATATAAATCCATATGTATTCCTGTTAACCCTTTGGGGCCTAGTTCCTAGGCCTTTTGTGTATCCACATGCTCTCGCACTACCGTCCACAGGATGGATATGGGGTGCACAATAAACTAGCCATTTCGGTGGCAAAATCTAATCTTGTTGGTGCTAGGGAGGATAGGGATAAGACAGGTAAACATGCACCAACAGGGAATACAGTCACAGAAACCCAAGGCAAACATGCACCAATAGGGAATACAGTCACAGAAACCCAAGGCAAACGGAAACCAAGCCTGTGGACATACTATGCACTTGGTATCTGCAGGCATGGGAAATCTGGAAAAACAGATGGGACGTGCAACTATGACCACCCTAGAAAATGCCGTGCCCATATGACAACAGGAAAATGCAAACTCCCTTCCTGTAAGCTTTTTCACCCTGAAATGTGTCCCTCTTCAGTACAGGAAAGACTGTGTTATAACTTAAATTGCCAGGCACACCATCTAAAGGGGACAAAAAGATACAAAACATCCAGGCCATGGGAAAACCTGGGTAGCCACAGCCACTCAAGAGGGAGAGGTATTTTAGTGCCAGGAAGAAAAAAAAACTGGCAGGAAATGGCAGAAATTGTACACCAAATCCAGTCATTCCTGGAGTGGAACCACAGTCGATGGCCTCCACTCCAAACCAACAGATACAGATACTAATGCCAGAAACATCCCCCTCCCCAGTACCAACAATACCACCAGTCTGATGACATTCTTCTTTGCAAATATACAGGGTCTAAAGCCAGCAACAAACAACAAAATACCTTTCATCCATGGACTGCTTGCAGAGGCAAAGGCAATGTTTGCAGCTTTCACTGAGACCCACATAAAGGATCACTTGGACAACGAAATATGGATCCCAGGTTACAACCTATACAGATGCGACAGAGTGAACAGGCAAAAGGGGGGGGGGGGTTGGCCTGCACATTGCAGAGTCACTTGTTTGCACAGAACTGCTGAATGCCTCAAATGATGTAGTGGAAGTTTTAGCAGTAAAGATCGAGAACCAAAACCTAGTCATTGTGGTAGTCTACAAGCCTCCGGATGCAACATCCCAGCAATTCCAGGAACAGCTGTTAAAAATTGAACACTGTCTGGAAAATCTGCCAGCTCCTGCACCCAACATCTTGCTCCTCGGGGATTTCAACTTAAGGCACTTAAAATTGAGGAATATAGCAAATAATATTGTTGCAGTAATAACACCAGGAGGCAGCTCTGATGAAAACTCACACTCACACGAGCTTTTAAATCTCTGCACAAAATTCAATTTAAACCAGCAAATAATAGAGCCTACTAGACTGGAGAATACACTAGACCTCATCTTCACTAACAATGATGATCTGATACGAAATGTCACCATATCAAAAACAATATACTCAGATCACAACATAATTGAGGTTCAGACATGTATGCGCGGAGCCCCAGACCGACATAATGAGATTAGTCACAAGGGAGCATTCACCAAATTCAACTTCAATAACGAAAACATAGTGGGACCAAGTAAACCAAATCCTAACTGATATAAGCTGGGAAGATATACTAAGCAACAAAGACCCCAACTTATGCCTAGAACAGATTAACTCGGTGGCGCTCGATGTATGCACAAGGCTTATTCCTCTAAGAAAAAGGAGGAGTAGATGTAAAATAGAAAGGGACAGGCGCCCCCTTTACAGGCGACGGAAAAGAATAACAGAGCGGCTAAAAGAGGTCAATATATCTGAAAGGCGTAGGGAGACACTGGTCAGAGAAATAGCAAGCATCGAACTTAAGCTAAAGGAATCTTATAGGAGTCAGGAATCGCGGGAAGAACTAAAAGCCATAAATGAAATCGAAAGAAACCCAAAGTATTTCTTCTCCTATGCCAAATCAAAGTCGAGAACAACGTCCAGTATTGGACCCCTACTTAAACAAGATGGGTCCTACACAGATGACAGCAAGGAAATGAGTGAGCTACTCAAGTCCCAATTATGACTCAGTTTTTAGCAAGCCGCTAACCAGACTGAGAGTCGAAGATCAAAATGAATTTTTTATGAGAGAGCCACAGAATTTGGTTAACACAAGCCTATCTGATGTTATCCTGACGCCAAATGACTTCGAACAGGCGATAAATGACATGCCCATGCACTCTGCCCCAGGGCCAGACTCATGGAACTCTGTGTTCATCAAGAACTGCAAGAAGCCCCTATCACGAGCTTTTACCATCCTATGGAGAGGGAGCATGGACACGGGGGTCGTCCCACAGTTACTAAAAACAACAGACATAGCCCCACTCCACAAAGGGGGCAGTAAAGCAACAGCAAAGAACTACAGACCGATAGCACTAACATCCCATATCATAAAAATCTTTGAAAGGATCCTAAGAAGCAAGATCACCACCCATCTAGAAACCCATCAATTACACAACCCAGGGCAACATGGGTTTAGAACAGGTCGCTCCTGTCTGTCTCAACTATTGGATCACTACAACAAGGTCCTAGATGCACTAGAAGACAAAAAGAATGCAGATGTAATATATACAGACTTTGCAAAAGCCTTCGACAAGTGTGACCATGGCGTAATAGCGCACAAAATGCGTGCTAAAGGAATAACGGGAAAAGTCGGTCGATGGATCTATAATTTCCTCACTAACAGAACACAGAGAGTAGTAGTCAACAGAGTAAAGTCCAAGGCAGCTACGGTGAAAAGCTCTGTTCCACAAGGCACAGTACTTGCTCCCATCTTGTTCCTCATCCTCATATCTGACATAGACAAGGATGTCAGCCACAGCACCGTGTCTTCCTTTGCAGATGACACCCGAATCTGCATGAGTGTCTTCCATTGCAGACACTGCAAGGCTCCAGGCGGACATCAACCAAATCTTTCAGTGGGCTGCAGAAAACAATATGAAGTTTAACCATGAGAAATTTCAATTACTCAGATATGGCAAACACGAGGAAATTAAATCTTCATCAGAGTACAAAACAAATTCTGGCCACAAAATAGAGCGAAACACCAACGTCAAAGACCTGGGAGTGATCATGTCGGAGGATCTCACCTTCAAGGACCATAACATTGTATCAATCGCATCTGTTAGAAAAATGACAGGATGGATAATGAGAACCTTCAAAACTAGGGATGCCAAGCTCATGATGACACTCTTCAGGTCACTTGTTCTATCTAGGCTGGAATATTGCTGCACAATAACAGCACCTTTCAAGGCAGGTGAAATTGCTGACCTAGAAAATGTACAGAGAACCTTCATGGCGCGCATAACGGAGATAAAACACCTCAATTACTGGGAGCGCTTGAGGTTCCTGAACCTGTATTCCCTGGAACCCAGGCAGGAGAGATACATGATTATATACACCTGGAAAATCCTAGAGGGGCTAGTACCGAACTTGCACACGAAAATCACTCACTACGAAAGCAAAAGACTTGGCAGACGATGCAACATCCCCCTAATGAAAAGCAGGGGTGTCACTAGCACGTTAAGAGACCATACAGTAAGTGTCAGGGGCCCGAGACTGTTCAGCTGCCTCCCAGCATACATAAGGGGGATTACCAACAGACCCCTGGCAGTCTTCAAGCTGGCACTGGACAAGCACCTAAAGTCGGTTCCTGACCAGCCGGGCTGTGGCTCGTAAGTTGGTTTGCATGTAGCCAACAGTAACAGCCTGGTTGATCAGGCTCTGATCCACCAGGAGGCCTGGTCACAGACCGGGCCGCGGGGGCGTTGACCCCCGGAACTCTCTCCAGGTAAACTCAGGTAAACAAAAAATAGATTTACTGTTATGCAGACTATTGCAACATTGTAATAATTGTATAAATAATGTCAACCCATTCATGACTGCATATTAGAATGAATAGTTGGACATTTATTGGACAATGACATCATTTGTTTACTCTTGAACATCGGCAAAAATCAAACATTTTCCCTACTTTGTTCTTTTCATAGTAAAACCAATCAAAATCACCTCTATTTCTATAAAATGTTTTCCATTCTATGAAATGTGACCAAGAAAACGAGAAAACAACCATAAATATTATACGAAAATACACCACAAAGTCGGCGTGTTAATCCAGAAACATGGTCCGAGTTTTTTTCTCATTGTGCACTGCGTGCTGCAGGATTTTTTTTATATGGCGCACACTAACCACACAGACCTATTCTCTCACATGTGGGCCTACCAGCTTTCTCCTGCTTGATTTGAAGCCGCTAGAATTTTTGAGTATATATACGTCAAACATGGTGGCTCGTAAGATGTATATATATGACCGAAACAGTCAAAGGGTTAAAGGTTCTAGTTATCTAGCCTATCCTTTTCCTTGTGACTATCATAAGTGTTTTGATTCTTGAATGTGAGTTCTGACATTCACCAAGTCTCTCAAGTTAAATTTCTACTCTCTTGAATGATTAGTTTGTGTGCTCCATTCCAGTTTTTATTTCCTCGATTTTCCATAGTGGAGTAATTAAATTTTTTCCTCATTGAGTATCATATTGTCAGCGTAATATTACGGCTTGCAAACCAGTGTCGGTCCCGTAATACTTCGCCAAAATTCTAGCGGCTTCCAGTCTTGCGGGAGAAAGCTGGTAGGCCTACATACAAGAGAATGGGTTTTGAGTGGTCAGTGAGTGCAGCATAAAAAAATCGTGCAGCATGCAGTGCATGAGAAAAAAAAAATTCCTATGTTTTTGGTTTACAACAGCGACTTTGCTGTGTATTTTCGTATGGTATTTATAGTTGTATTATCATTTTCTTGGTCACTTTTGATAGAATGAAACATACATTACAGAAATAGAGAGGATTTTGAATGATTTACAGACTAAAAGTACCGTGAAATTGAGCTCAAGGTAGCAGAAATGTTCAAGAGTAAACAAATCACGTTATGCATCCAATACACGTCAACTGTTGGGTCAAATATGCTTTCACAAATGTGTTGATATTATTTATAGCATTTTTACAATAATGCAGTAGTCTGCATAACAGTAAATCTTCTATTTTCTGTGTGAAAAAAAATTCAAAATGGAAAGCAAGTGTAATATAAGAGGGGCCTGGAGATGTGAATAATGAACAGAAAAAATTTTTATTTTAGTGCTAAGAATGTTTGCATTGTTAATTCTGGACTGTATTTTGAATTTGGCCTTGAATTGTGTATGAAATTGGTCAAACTACCAATTTCTGATCACTTTATTGGGCAGTTTCTTCTACTCATTCGATAGAACAAAAGGAGTTCTAACGAAATAGCTATGAGTTTGGTCAACTGGAACATTGGAATTGGCTGAAAATAAGGCTCAAAGTGGGCAAAATCGCTGATGCGTAAATATCGCCGAGACCACTGACTTCACGAGAGCATAATTCCATAAGTTTTCCATCAAATTTTGTACTTTTGGTGTCTACCATTGGGAGAAAATTCTCTATCGTTTAACCCTTTGGGGGTTTCGGACGTACTAGTACGGTTTACGCACGGGTATTTGACGTAATAGTACGCATAAATTCTAGCGCCGTCAAATCTCGCGGGAAAAGGCTGGTAGGCCTAGGTAGGCCTAGATGTGAGAGAATGGGTCTTTGTGGTGGGTGTGCGTGGTAGAAAAAAAATCTGGGACTCAGTGGTGCATTGTGGGAATGCCATCTTAGTAAACAATGTCCACCATGCCTCGCGGTAAGAAGTTCCTCACTCCTCGGCGAATTGGGACACTTTTGTTCCCCATTGACAGTTCTAATACAGATGGAAGTGACAGTGAAGATGAGTTTCAAGGTTTTGGTGAGGTTTTGACCGAAACTAATGACCATAATATCGGTAATAGTGAGGAAAACCCAGACGACCCTCAGCCTTCCACCTCTGGTGCTGGGCCATCTTGTTCACGTTCACTTGTACCAGAATCAAAGAGGAAACTCCTATTTTCCCAAATCCCAGACTCAGATGTGAGCATTTGTGATGATAGTGATAGCGATTATGAGCTACAAGCTCTTCAAACTAGTTCCAGTAGTGATAGTGAAGTGCAATATTCCCCAGTGAAGCGTCAGTATATACGACGATATGTGTGCTCTGGTAGTGTGCCATATGCTATTCCAAGGGGAAGGAGTACATCTCGGAGTACATCCCGTGGCTGTACAACAGGAACAGATAGTGAAAATGACGATGATAGTGTTGCAGTTGGGATGGAAAATGTGCATGGTGGTGGTAGTGGTGGTGCCGGCCGTGAGGCACCAGCAGTGGGGCCATGCTGCCACCCACACTGCCACCCACGCCGCTGCCTCAGCTGATCTACAACAAAGCCCTCCATCCCCCACCCACCCACCACACTAGTCTCCACAACCACAACCTCCACAACCACAACCACCTGTCATTGTCCAGTACCCACCAGCAGACCACACCTGGGATTGGCAGGAAGCTGTCAGTTTTGTTCCAAATCCCCACCAGTTTGATGACAGCCAAAGTGGAATACGGCCATCTTATACACTTGGGAACAATGCCACTGAACTGGAATGTTTCCAGTTATTCTTTGACGAACCCCTGATGGAAAGTATTGTCATGGAAAGCAACACATACTACGAGTACACTATGGCAAACACAGTACTTTCACCAAAATCACGTCTACACCAGTGGAAGGAGACAACCGTGGCTGAGATGTATCTTCTTTTCCACAATAATGCTTATGCCACATGTGTATAAGCACAGAGTGAAATCATACTGGTCAACAGACCGCCTGATTGCAACCCCAGCTTTCAGCGATATAATGCCAGTGAATCGATTTGTGCTAATGTTACGTATGCTTCACTTCTCAGACAAAACCAGGCCTGACAGAAACGACAGGTTATGTGAGATTAGGCATGTGTTTGTGTATCTGAAAGAGAAATTCAATATGTATTTTTATCCCTTCAGGAAGCTTGTAATTGATGAGTCTTTGATTCTGTTCAAAGGAAGACTCTCTTTCAAGCAGTACATACCAAGCAAGAGGAAACGCTTTGGTATAAAGTTGTTTGTGCTTTGTGATTATTACATTGGTCTGGTATTGGATATTATTGTGTACACTGGAAGTTATACATTGCAAAATACCAGGAAGTTATTGGGCATCTCTGGTGATGTGGTTAGAACAATGATAGAACCATACCTTGGTAAGGGGCATATATTATATACTGATAACTGGTACACAAGCCCCTCACTCAGTGATTTTTTGCGAGTGATCATGACAGATGTGTGTGGCACAGCACGTGCAAATTGGAAACATATGCCCAGGTTTGACGCTGGCACTCATGGAGGTGAGGTGCAGGCATTTGCTGCCAATGACATCATGGCATTTTGGTGGCATGACAAACGAGATGTCACACTGTTGTCATCAGTTCACCCTAATGAAATGGCAGACACTGGCAGGCAGCATAGAGAGAGCAATGAACCCATTCTAAAACCTGCAGCTGTGATTGATTGCACCTTCAATATGCGTTCAGTGGACAAATGTGACATGCAGATTGGGTTTGCTGATTGTGTTCACAAGAGTTATAAGTGGTACATAAAACTCTTTTTCCATCTTCTGGACATTTCCATGCTCAATGCTTATAATATGTATAAGATGAGGACCAGAAACAAATGACAATATGGCGAATTTTGTTTGTCTGTCATCAGACAAATAGTATTCAAGTACCTAGGAAGAACACCTGCAATAGACCGCCCACCAAATTTTCAACAACTTCCTTCTCGTTTGAAGCATAGTGATCACTTCCTGGTAAAACTGCCTGCTACTGCTTTCAAGAAAAAGGCTCAGAAGAGGTGTTATGTCTGTGCACATACAAGGAAATGCCCACAGCAATGCAGAGACACTCGTTTTATGTGTGAGGAATGTAAAACACCACTGTGCATGACACCATGTTTCAAAGATTTCCACAGGCTGCAGAACTTCTAGAAACATTCCCTGTGACTGTATATGTGTATATAAAATATAGAAAAATAGTAATAAACAACATTTCATATCGCTTGTTTGTGTAAATATTTTCTGTAAACAAAACAATGACAATAGTGTTTACGCCCTTATTGTGTAGTATTGAAAAAGAAATAATTTACAAAATACTGATCGTATTGGTCTCACAGGCCATAAAAGTTACTTGGAAAAAGAAAAATTAAAAAATAATAGAAAATAGTACATAATACAGTAAATAAAAGAATACCGGGTGACGGCAGTCGGCGATGTTGCCACATTGTTCCCCTTTTTTGTCAACTTCACGCCTCCATATCTCGGTAAGTATTGATGGTAAAAATTTTTTGTTTAGCCTATAATGTTTAGAAAAAAAAAAAAAATTTCATAAGAATTTTTTTTTTTTTTTTTTTTGAAATTTGGCCGACCCTGAGAACAAGTCTCTGAGAGGACCTGTCGACCCCCAAAGGGTTAATAAGAAAAAATAATATTCTTTTTTTTTTTTTTTAAATTCTTCGACACTGAGAGCAAGTCTGTGAGCAGGGGTTTTGACAGTGAAAAGGTTAAATGTCTGATGTAATGCCACGTGCATTTTTTTGCTGTTACACCATGGTTGTACTTGTTGAAGACTTTTGCATAGTCTGTATAAACTTTTTGCATTTTGCTCATCTTCCAGTGCATCCAGAATTGTCATAATGGCCCATGTTGCTCTGGGCTCTGCAGTTTTTGCGAATCCATGTTATTAGCAATCTTGCTTCTTAGAATTCTTTCCAAGGTTTTGCATATGTGGATTGTCAGTACTATTGGTCTATTGTTGTTTACCATTACTTTACTGACACCATTGTGGAGTGGAGCTATATTATGTGGTTTTTATTGATTTTGGGATAACCTCTGTGTCCAGCACCTTTTTCATGGCATATTTAAGGCACTTGATAGTGTTTTCTTGCAGGTTTTGATAAATGTGAAGTTCCATGAATCTGGACCTGGCACATAGTGCATGGGCATAGTATCAATGGTTTCTTCAAAGCTGAGTGGGATTAGGGACGAGTCAGAAACTAGAGAGATGTAGGCAGTCTCAAGTTTCATGCAGGAAAAGCTCATTTGGATTGCAAGTTTTTAGTCTGGGAAAATAGTTACGGAGGTTTTGTCTCTTCCCTCTTCTCCACACCCACCTGGCAAGGTGGGGCAGGAATAAGTTCCCACACCTGCCTCACAAGAAGCCAAGTACAGGGAGAAAACTAGAAATCAATGGAAGAGCTTGTCAAAAAAAATTGTCATTAATATACCGGTTATCACATTTATAACTTGCCTTACAAGATATGAAATATGCCTAGATAATGCTGGGTTATTTTGGTAGTATAGTACATTATATACTGTATAAATATAATTTTTTATAGGTATCGTGTGGAAAGTGCGGTGTTGGATTGGGCCATGAGTTTTTGAAGGATGGCCCTGACGGAAAGTCATCACGTTTCTGAATATTTTCGCACACTCTCAAGTTTGTACCAAAACAAGGTAAGAATACAATACTGTGACCTTATACACCTACCATCCGACTTACGACCTGCTCGACTTACGACCACTCGATTTACGACAGTGTTTTTTATGTCAAATTTCTGGGAAATAAACAACTATTTGTGTTGTACACAGTGTTTATCCTAAACCTTACAGTATAAAATACAGTACTAACAGCATAAAAAGTAAAGTAAAACATGAAATACTAAAATAAAACAATAAAATAAAGTCATTACAAAAATGTTTTGTTGATATTCAGTAGTAAAGTTCGCCTTACGACCATTTCGACTTACGACCGGTTTCTTGGAACCGAACTCGGTCGTAAGTCGGATAGTAGGTGTATTAGATAACTATTAATGACATTGCATAGGAAGCCAACTGATATACAGTAGTATAGTAATCCTTCAAAATATCTGGGGCTACTTCAGCAAAAATTGGCACAAAGAGTAAAAGCTGTCATGTGTAAACACACTGGAACTTCATTTTTAGCATCTCATGCATTTCTTCTAATTTGTAATTTTTCTCATCCTAAATTATCTGTACAGTAGGGTCCTGCTTTACAGTGTTTCTCTAATATGGACATTTCAAATTATGACCAAAACTCGCTATATGGGTCCCCCCATTTGACTCTAATACGGTCACCATGCGCCACCGTTTGTTTACATTCTTTGTGAGCTCCATGTCTCTCCATTATGTCTGGAAACTTTCCAGATTTCGAGTGTTTTAATTAAAGTTATTTCATATAGTATACTGATAATTATACTTGAGTGTACCTGTACCTAAACATACTTAAACACTGTGCTGGTGTTCAGGTACACATTAAAATCACTGAGTGTCTTAGTAGTCTTGAAGATGTTAATAATAATAATATAAACACACTACATAGCATAAACATGATAAATACACCCCACAGTAGAATAAATGAAAATAAATATAAGATGTTTTTCCAGTTGGCTTGTCGGAGTGTCGGAAAGAATAATGTTTTCTCTAGTTCAACACCAAAGAAGATGTGTACTCAATAGTATTACTGGGGGTAACTGTAGAAAATTATTCCTTTTGTATGCCTTCACTCAGTGTCATTCCTTCTAAAAATGGTGAGTTACATGAGAATGGGAGTGTTGTTCTTCATTTATTCTACTGTACCAAAGTAGAGATAACTTGTGCACAATGTAAAGTGTTTGTATTATGGTATAAGCCTCACAGACATGGAAATGAACGTGTATCAACCACAACCAGATGTGTTTGTCTGCTTGTTTACAGACTCCGCGTCTCTGTCCTCTTTCATTTACTTGTTTTCTCTCTCGTTTATTTTTATCTCATTTACTAAGACTACAAATATTTTAAGGTGAGTACAGAGTGTACTGTATATGCATTTTATTGCTCTAGGGCGCTTTAAATGTCGAAGTATATTACATGTGGGTGGGGTGACCAGGGGGGCTATCATACCTCTCACACCTGACTTCCTAAAAATAAATACTACTTACCTCTCACCAGGCATTAAGACTATAAATATTTTAAGGTAATGAGTGTACTGTATGCATACAGCCTCTCTTCACTGAGCGACGTACTCGTTTACTGACGACTTGGACTTACAACGGGCTCTCTGACCAGTATACAAACCTAAATAATGTATATTAGAGCTAGTTTCCTCTATTCTGTTTATTACAATATACAGTACAGTGGAACCTCAAAAATCGAACCGCTCTCAACTCAACCAATTATGTAAGTGTATTTTCGTAAGTGCTTTTATAAGTGTATTTTTGAGGGTCTTAAATGGTCTAATCTAATTTACATTATTCCTGATGGGAATAAATTCGTTTGGTAGTGGCACTCGAACAGCCTTCTGGACCGAAGAAAGTTCGATATTTGAGGTTCCACTGTACACTATTGTACAAACATTTAAAATATACTAAAAATGTTATAAATGGTGTAAAGGTGACATTAAAACAATATCAAAGATGGTCGATGCAGACCCATTACCATTATTGTATGCTCCTTGCTTAGCAACAGATTCGTTTACGGACGTGGTCTTAGGAACGGAACTCCGTCATTAAGTGAGGAGAGGCTGTATATGTTAGTGTAAACTTGTTATCTAGCATTTATATGAATTTATAAGTGGAAAAAAAAGGGCATTCTGCTTTATGGCGATGTCTGCTTTCCGGCAGTAGCCTGGAACTTAACCTGCCGTATAAGTGGGGCTCTGCTGTAGAGGACTGTTTGTTTGGTTTACATTTTACAAATCTGGCTAAGGTCTTCTCTTATCAGTAAAGGTTATTTCTTTTGCAATGAGGTTTTGCGTGCTTTCTGCATTGACTTGGTCAGTTTTCTTTCTCATAGGTCTGTTGTTATTCATTATTTGCAAGACTGTTAAAGTGTGAAAGTGTTGATTGATGAAAATTTTTTTTTCTTTTTGGGTCACCCTGCCTCAGTGGGAAATGGCTCTGACATTTAAAAAAAAAGTGTTAAACCAGTATGGGCCATTCAGAGTCAATTATTACTCTTCACCACTTACCACTAACTCAATCTTTGTTTCATCATAAACCTCTTTGTAATGAACTGTTTGACTCCATGCATGGAGCAGTGCTTTATAATTGGTAATACAGGTTGGCCATCACAAATCCAGCAATCAGTAATCTGGTTCCATCAGTAATTCGGCACTAATTTCTGCTAGCATAATTTCGAATTTCCAGGGTTGCCACACCAACCTGCCGCTACTGTTTCGTGGCTCTACTTGCTGCGTAAGTCATTCCAGTTTCTTTTTCTCCATTTATTGTTATAACCTGCTCACTTTTAGCCCTAGCCATGGTTCCAATGAATAAAAGAAATGCTTCTCATTGTGTAAAGCACATACACTGCACATTATCCATAAAAGATAAGGTGGCTTTGAAGCCACTGTCAGTCACCATGAGGTCATCTTGATCAGATAAGCTGTGACTGGTAAATTTGGGCCTACATACGAGAGAATAGGTCTATGTGGTAAGTGTACACTAATATAAAAAATATCTTTTGGCACGCAGTGCATAATGAGGAAAATGAAACCATGTTTATAGTGTAAACCCTACTTTGCGATGTATTTTCGTATGGTTTGTTTGGTTGTATTCTTGTTTTTTTTTGCTCTCATTTGATAGAATGGAAGATATATTACAGAAGTAGATATAATTTTGATTGGTTTCATGCCGGAAAGTACCTTAAAATTGAGCTGAAAATAGTGGAAATGTTCGATTTTTGCCGATGTTCAAGAGTAAACAAATAATGTCACCATCCAATATGTGTCCAGCTGGCCGGTCTATAAGAGGGGCCTGGAGATGTGACTAAATTTGGGCCTACATATGAGAGAGTAGGTCTGTGTGGTAAGTGTGCACTATGTAAAAAAAATCCTGCAGTACACAGTGCATAATGAGAAAAAAAGGCAACTGTGCTTTTGGTGTAAAGCGGTGATTTTGTGGTGTATTTTCGTACGGTTTGTATGGTTGTATTCTCGTTTTTTTGGTCTCATTTGATAGAATGGAAAATGTATTACAGAAATAATTTTGATTGGTGTCACGCTGGAAAGTACCTTAACCCTTTGAGAGTCAAGACCCCCGATCCTTAACCCTTTCAGGGTCCGTCCCGTAGATCTACGGCTTTATGTTCAGGGTCCAAACCGTAGATCTACGCCATGAGCTCAGCTCACTCTGATAAACTGTGAGTGGTACATTTTGGCCTAGATATGAGAGAATACATCTATGTGGTATGTGTGCACCACATAAAACAGATCCTGCAGCACACTGTGTATAATGAGAGAAAAAAAATGAAATCATGATTTTTCGATTAAAACAGCAACTTTGCAGTGTTTTTTCGTATGTTTTTTATAGATGTATTTGCGATTTCTTGGTCTCATTTGATAGAATGGAAGACATATTACAGAAATAGAGATGATTTTGATTGGTTTTAGCACTGGAAATGGCTTGAAACTGAGCTCAAAGTAGCGGAAATGTTAAATTTTTGCCGATATTCAAGAGTAAACAAACGACCTCACACATCTAATACACGTCAGCTGGTGGGTCTAATATACATTCACAAATATGGTGATGATATTTATACAATTATTACAGTATTGCATAACAGTAAATCTTCTATTTTTTGGTGTGAATAAAAATTCATTATGTGAATAAAAAATCAAAATGGAATTTATTTGTAAAGCCTCAAAACATAACTAATGAACAGAGGAAATGTTAGTTTAGTGCCAGGAATGCCTACATTGTTCATTCTGGACCCTATTTTGAACTTTGTGTTAAATTGGCCAAATTAACAATTTCCGATCACTTTATTTTGTAGTTGAAACAGTTGACTTGGTGATTTCTTGTGCTCAATCGATAGAATAGAAGTAATACTAGTGAAATAGCTAAGAATTTGGTTGATTGGAATAATGTAATTGGCCTAAAATGGGAGTCAAAGTCGGCAAAATCACCGATTCGTAAATATCGCTGACACATCAAAATTCGCGAGAGCATAATTTCGTCAATTTTCCACCAAATTTCGTACTTTTTGTTTTATTACCTTCACAAAAAGATTCTCTACGATTTCATAAGAAAAAATAACAAATTTTTTTTTTGAAAATTCTTGGACACTGGTGCGTGACTCCAGATTTGGACCTTGGACCCTGAAAGGGTTAAGGACTTTAGTCCTGAACGTGTCTGTGCAGCCTGAGCCCATGTAAAGCTAGTGTGCCATTGTTTACAAGCCAGGGAGGATGATTCCACGCATACATGTGATATATTTTGTATTATTCCATTGTTTTTAGTGCTTGTAACTGCTAAATAAGCCACCATGGGCCCAAAGAAAGCTTCTAGTGCCAGCCCTGTGGTAAAGAAGGAAAGAAGCACAATAGAATTCAAGAAAAAACTTGTAGCAAAATACCAAAGTGGAGGAGGAAGAGAAAGGGAAGAATGTGCCTTCTGCAGTGATTCAATGATTCTACGATATGTACGATACTAAAGCAGCAGGCATCAATAAAGGCTATAGTGCCAGCCAATGATAAAGTGTGGAATTAACAGTGTAGCAAGCAAGTTAAGTGAGTAAGCAATAGAAGAACGACACAAAAGTAACTCTCCAATGTTGTTGGCCAATGAACATAATGCTGGCCTGCTATCTTCCACCACCCTAAACCTCTGCCAGCATCTCCTCCATCAAACTTACTAATTAAACTAACACCTCCTCCAAGGTAAGTGTAAATATAAATGTGTAAGTATAAAAGTAAATACAAGTGTAAATATAAAAGGACCCCAATGGAAATATGTAGTTACTGACTTTTTTGGGTTATCCTGGGTACTTTACAATGTGCTGCTTTGTATGATAATCTATGTATGTAACTGTATTTGTGTATACCTGAATAAACTTACTTATTTATAAATTAAAATGTAAATATTTCTTATTTATATGTTTAACCCTTTGACTGTCGCGGCCGTATATGTACGTCTTACGAGGTACCGTGTTTGACGTATATATACTCATAAATTCTAGCGGCTTCAAATCAAGCAGGAGAAAGCTGGTAGGCCCACATGTGAGAGAATGGGTCTGTGTGGTCAGTGTGCACCATATAAAAAAAATCCTGGAGCACGCAGTGCATAATGAGAAAAAAAAAAACTCCAACCGTTTTTTTTAATTAAAATGCCAACTTTGTGGTCTATTTTCGTATAGTATTTATGGTTGTATTCTCATTTTCTTGGTCTCATTTGATAGAATGGAAAACATTTTATAAAAATAGAGGTGATGTTGATTGATTTTACTATAAAAAGAACCTAGAAATGGAGCTCAAAGTAGGGGAAATGTTTGATTTTTGCCAATGTTCAAAAGTAAACAAATGATGCCATTGTCCAATAAATGTCCAATTAGCCATTCTAATATGCAGTCACGAATGGGTTGATGTTATTTATACAATTATTACAGTATTGCAGTAGTCTGCATAATAGTAAGTCTTCTATTTTTTGTTTGAATAAAAATTCAAAATAGAAAGCAAGAGTAATATCAGACGGGACTGGAGATGTGACTGATGAACAAAGAAAATGTTATTTTAGAGCCAGAAATGTCTGCATTGTTCATTCTGGACCTTATTTTGAAATTGTCATATTTTTTAGTTTTCGTGAAATTGGCCAAATTCCAAATTTCTGACCACATTATTAGGTAGTTGAAATCGGTAAATGGGCAGTTTCTTGTACTCAATCGATAGAAAAAATGGAGTTCTAAAGAAATAGCTATGAGTTTGGGCGACTGGAACAATGAAATTAGCTGAAAATAGGGCTCAAAGTTGGCGAAATCGCCGATTTGTAAACATCGCTGAGGTCGCTAACTTCGCGAGAGCATAATTCCGTCAGTTTTCCATCAAATTTCGTTTTTTTGGTGTCATTACAATCGGGAAAAGATTCTCTATCTTTTCATAAGAAAAAATAATTTTATTTTTTTTTTAAATTTTGCGACACCAGGAGACACCTCAGGATTGGGGGTTGCGACAGTCAAAGGGTTAAGTGTGAATAGTGTTGGCAAGTTCTGCTGCTGCCTCCACTACCACTATGTATGGCTTCTCTCAGTGGCCCTTATAAACCCAACAACAATACTTCCACCACTTACTCCTCTCATACATTATGACATATTTTATTCATTCTAGAGTAAATATCATGTTTCTGTATTATTAATATTGTTTATTATGTCATATTAGATGAATTGTGATAGATAAATAAGCCATAGAGATGATGATAGCGTCATATTGAAGCATAATAAACTCTCCTCCCTCTCCCCTCCTACCTGTCTTCCATACACCAACAAGAGTCAATAAAGGTAAGTGTGATGCTAAATGTTCATATATCCATTTTATTAATGCTTTATATTTATTTGTCATTGTTTTCTGTATATCTATATTTAATCTTTAAAAAAAAAATTTTTTTGTTAATACTTTTGGGTGTCTGAAACAGATTAATTGGATTTCCATTATTTGTTATGGGGAAAATTAATTTGGCTAACGACAAAATCGGAATGGATTAATGCCGTTACCTGAGAGTCCACTGTAATTGTATTTGTGTACGCTGAGGTCAGTGGTCAAGTGTGGTTATACCTGTCCTAAGCTGTCTGGGATTAGCGTGGGGTGTTACCTATCACCATGGCTTGTTGAAGTGTTTTAGAATCTCACATTAAAGTGTTGAAGAAGGAGATTCTAAGTCTTCAGCAGGAAAATAGGAGGGTGAAGCTTCATCTAGGTGGATTTGGGAGTGAGTTTGAGATAGTTGTAGCTGGTGAGGAGGAAAAAGTTACCAGCAGTGATTTGGAGATGGCAGCTGCTTTAAGTGGCAAGTGGTTCACAATTCAGGAAGAAGGATGATAAGGAAGGTTAATAGAGAAGATGTGAAGGTAGGAAATTGATTCTCTGTTTTCCAGGATGAGTGTACTTCAGTGGTTAGTGAGATTAAAGGTACCACTGACTCCCCTGCTTATCAAGGTAAGAGTACAGTGGAACCTCGGCTTATGAACACCCCACCGTGCGAATTTTTCAGGATATGAACCGTTGTTTGGTCAATTTTTTGCTTCTGGATACGAACAGAATCTCAGGATGTGAACTTTCCCATTCAAGGGAGGTTCCTTAAATAAATAAATTAATAAATAAATAAAATATTTATTTCTTTGCAAAGGTTACAATGTGTGTTTACATATAATGTGATTGGAGCAAAGAAAGCCATTATCATGCTGAGGCATTTCAGGCAGACTTAACCTAATACTAATAGACTACCAAGTCTAGACAGGTGAAAAGTGTACTAGTAGTGCTTACCAATGCTTTACTGATGGTGGTGCCAACTACTGGCAGCCTTTTGAAGTTTCTCCTTACTGTTGTTAGTATTATTATTATTATTACATTGTATTATTATTATTGTTATAATTATTATTAGTATGTACATGGTGATGGGCTCTTGATCTAGGGAATTGGATCTGTGCTCCAGTTCCCTAAATTAATAATAATAATAATAATGTATGCCTCCCAGCATACATAAGGAGGATTACCAATAGACCCCTGGCTGTCTTCAAGCAGGCACTGGACAAGCCCCTAAAGTTGGTACCTGACCAGCCAGGCTGTGGCTCGTATGTTGGATTGCATGCAGCCAGCAGTAACAGCCTGGTCGATCAGGCTCTGATCCACCATGAGGCCTGGTCACAGACCAGGCCGCAGGGGCGTTGACCCCGGAACTCTCTCCAGGTAAACTTCAGGTAGGTAATAATAATATGTACATACTAATAATGATAATACAATATAACAGTAATAATAATAATGTGTTGTCATTTTTAGACATTTTTCGTATATTTTTTTTTTTTTTTTCATATTTTTGTGCCAAATGCTTCAAAATAGAAATTGGTAACCCAATGGGTGGCTGTAGGTACAGCTGCTACGATCATGGCTATCTCAATGCTGACCAAGAGTCAAAGGGAAGAGGAGGTGTGCCGCTCTGAGTGACCGCAGCAGACCCTTGGGATGCGTAATTTTGTTTTATATTGTGCAAATTTCTTGCACAGTGCCTTGCCCAAAGAGACAGTATTTGCATACAATCAGCAAGAAGTGATTAGAAACTATGAAAAAAGCTAGAGAAACAAGAAGGTAGCAGCATAGTGGCCACCACCACCACTGTGGATGCTGCCACCACCATGGCCATAGTGATCATGTCTTCACCTATATATACATCTGTCTTGACCACACCTGTTGTTACATATGTGACAACCTCACCACTAATCATAGATAAACACAAGCTAGGTGTGGGGTTATGGACTGGGAAGATAGAGTGGGAGAGTAAATAGCGGATGGTTTCTGCTGCTGCCGTTGTCGCCATCACTTGCTATATTATGGTCTATTTTATTCATTCTAGAGTATATATCATGTTTCTATGTTATTAATATTGTTTATTATGTCATATTAGATGAATTGTGATTGATGACTAAGCCGTAGAGTTGATATTAGCATTATTTTGTCATGCCTCCTGAGAGGCTGGAATGGATTAATTGCATTTAAATTAATTTAAATGAGGAAAATTGACTCATCAACATAAGAACAAATCAGGATACGAACAAGGTCACGGAACTGATTAAATTCATAAGCCGAGGTTCCACTGTATTCTAATTGTGGGAGATTCTCAGGTGAGATATATGGACTGTGCTTTTTGTAACAGAGATAGAAAGCTCAGAGGGTGTGCCTCCAAGGAGCTGGTGTTGGTGACATAGTCAGCAGGTTGGATAATATTATGTCAGGCAATAGGAACAAGCCCATTATCTGTCTTAATGCTGGTGGAAATGATATCGGGAATGGCAGGAGACAGGAGCTGCTGGATAAGTACTGTATAGGTCAGCCATAGATGTAGTCAGGTCTAAGGGAGGGATCCCAATCATATGTAGCATCTTGGCTAGAAGGGAAGTGGGCAATGAATGGATGTCTAGGGGTATTGGTATAAATTGCTGGCTAGACAGGTACTGCAAGGTACTTGCAATCCCATTCATTGATAACTGGGACAAATTCTATGGCAAACATGATATGTATGCAAAGGATGGGGTTCATCTCTCTGGAGCTGGAGTGGTTGCATTAGCCAGTTCGATTGAGGGGGTAATTGATGACTTGGCTAGGACTTTAAACTGATAGATTATAGAGGTATGAGTGTTTGTGGGAAACAATCAGGCTGCAGTACTAGGGTTGAAAACAGCAGATATTACCGGGGTACCTCAGGGATATGTTTAAAAGGCAATATTCAAAATAAAGTTGCTAGTAAAGGCAAATCAATTGAACAACAAAGAGAGATAGTAGAGGGCAACGAGTGACTAGCTCCCTAAAGGTTTATAATACAAATAGTAGGAGTCTAAGAAATAAGATAGATGAGCTAAGATTACTTGCAAGTGCAGGTATTATAGATATTATTGCTATAACAGAGACCTGGTTCAACTTGAAAGATAGAGAAATGCCTTCTGAATGCAGCATAAAGGGTTATAAACTATTCCATACTGATAGGGTCAACAGGAAGGGTGGTGGAGTGGCGATGTATGTCAGAGATAATTTAAATTGTTGTGTTAGACAAGACATAAAATTAGAAACATTGGACACAGTCGGTTTGGCTACAGTTTCTCAAGGGTCATGAAAAGTTAATTTTGGGTGTGATTTATAGGCCCCCAAACCTTGATAGAGAGTGCAGTAAGCTGCTATGGGACAAAATTCATAAGGCATCTAGATATGAAAATGTTGTGTTAATGGGAGTTTTAACTTTACACAAATTGATTGGAACAATGTGACAGGAAATCTTGAGTCTAGTGACTTTTCTTGATACAGTTCAGGATTGCTTTTTAAAACAGTTTGTGACAGAACCAACTAGAGGAAACAATCTGCTTGACTTGGTTCTTACCAACAAAGAATCACTAATTAATAATCATGAGGTTAATGATGAGCTTGGGGAAAGTGATCACAAATCGCTTAGTTTCAATATATCATGGAATTACCCAGATAAATGCAATCAAGTCTCTGTCCCAGACTTCCGCTTGGCCGATTTCATGGCACTCGGAAATTACCTGGGTGGGCTAAATTGGGATGACCTATGGGTCAGGTTGGTGATCTTGGTTGCCAATATGACGTTTTTCAGAGCATAGTTCTAGCTGCCCAGACAACTTTTGTTCTGAGTAGGGAAATTAGATCTAACAAAAATGATCTCATTGGTCAAAAGAGAGGCATATATAGGCATATCAAAAGAGGGGATTGGCAGTTAAGAAATCAATATATTCAGTTAGAGAGAAAAAAAAAGGAATAAAAAAAAAGCTAAAGATTGAGACACCTATGCAACATATGTTGCATAAGTGTCTTAATCTTTAACTTGTCGGTTTTTCAAACCATTCATCACAACTGTCAGACACTGCAGCATCATGGGATCTTGTTACAAAGAATTCTTCAACACTTGTCCAACCTTTGGACGAAGACCTACTTCGGCTAGTGGATGGTACCACTATGACCCCACCTCCTCCTGCTTTGCCTCACCTCACTACAGTATATAAAAAGGACCTGCCTAGTATGGGCCAACAGGCCTGCTGCAGTGTTCCTCCTTTCTTATGTTCTTATGTAAGCCACGTCTATGGCCCTATGCTGTACATTCTGCAAGATTGATGGACTGAACACATTGACTCCAGGCTGAGGGACTGATTACCTCAAACTCCTCCTCTCCTTACACCTTTCTTCTTTGTATTGGACTGATGAAGCCACTGTGTGGTGAAACGTTTCCTGAATAAAGATTCCCATATGTTGCATAAGTGTCTCAATCTTCAACTTGTCGGTTTTTCAAACCATTCATCACACACACAAAAGAAAAGCTAAAAGAGATTATGAGGCTAAGGTCACAAGGGACTCGAAGACTAACCCAAAAAGATTCTTTCAGGTATACAGAAGTAAGATTAGGGACAAGATAGGCACACTTAAGAGTAACTCGGGTCAGATCACTGACAGTGATAAGGATATGTGTGAAAGTTTCAATACTTACTTCCTCTCAGTTTTTACCCAGGAAGATACTAGCGAAATTCTAGAAATAATAAATTATGTAGAACAGGACAATAATAAACTATGCACGATTGGAGTTACTAGTGACATGTTCCTCGGACAAATAGAGAAATTAAAACCTAACAAACCCCCAGGCCCTGATGAATTGCTTGCAAGAGTTTTAAAGGAATGTAAAGAGGAACTAAGCAAACCTTTGGCTAATCTTTTCAACATGTCACTACAAACTGGCATAGTGCCAGATAAGTGGAAAATGGCAAATGTAATACAGTGGACCCCCGGTTAACGAACTTTTTTCATTCCAGTAGTATGTTCAGGTGCCAGTACTGACCGAATTTTTTCCCATAAGGAATATTGTGAAGTAGATTAGTCCATTTCAGACCCCCAAACATACACGTACAAACGCACTTACATAAATACACTTACATAATTGGTCGCATTTGGAGGTGATCGTTAAGCGGGGGTCCACTGTACTGTACCTATTTACAAGGCAGGTGACAGGTCCTTAGCTTCGAACTATAGACCAATAAGCCTTACCTGAATAGTGGGAAAATTTATGGAATCGATAATTGCCGAGGCAATTCATAGCCATCTTGAAAGGCATACATGTAAATTGATTAATGAATCTCAACACGGTTTTACAAAGGGGCGTTTCTGTCTTATGAGTTTACTAACTTTTTTACTAAGGTATTTGAGGAGGTAGATCTTGGTATTGAATATGAAATCGTGTATATGGACTTCAGTAAGGCTTTTGATAGAGTTCCACATCAGAGGCTATTAAGGAAACCCAAGGTACATGGAATAGGAGGAGAAATTTTTTCCTGGGTAGAGGCAGGGCTGACAAATAGGCAGCAGAGAGTTTGCACAAATGGGGAGAAATCAGAATGGGGGCACGTCACAAGTGGTGTTCCACAGGGGTCAGTGTTGGGCCCCTTGTTGTTCACAATTTACGTAAACGACATTGATGAGGGTATAAATAGCGACATAAGCAAATTTGCTGATGACGCCAAAATAGGCCATCCAGTTCATTCTAATGAGGACATTAGAGCACTCCAGGATGATGTGAATAGACAGATACAGTGGTTAGAGAAGTGGCAGATGCAGTTTAATATAGACAAATGCAGAGTTCTAAATGTTGAACAGGAAAATAACCATGCCACATATAAACTAAATAATGTAGACCTTAATATTACTGATTGCAAAAAGGATTTAGGAGCACTGGTTAGCAATAATCTGAAACCAAGACAACAGTGCATAAGCGTTTGCAATAAAGCTAACAGAATCCTTGCCTTCACATGAAGAAGCATAAATAATAGAAATTGTCAGGTTGTTCTTCAAATCTAGCTTAGACAGAACTCGCAGCAATGGTTTTAAGCTGGAAAAATTCAGATTCAGGAAGGATATAGGAAAGCACTGGTTTGGTGATAGTTGTGGATGAGTGGAATGAACTCCCGAGTACCGTCATAAAAGCTAAGACATTGTGTAGTTTTAACAATAGGTTAGATAAATACACGAGTGAGTGTGAGTTGGACCTGACTAGCTGGTGCTACTGGGTCAGAAGCTGTGCTCCTTCCTTAAGTGGAGATGACCTGACTGGGTGTGCCATTGGTCTAAGCAGGGGGTTGACAGGGACCTGCCCTGCATTGGCCAGTAGACCTGCTGCAGTGTTCCTTCTTTCTTATGTTCTATTCTGTTGACTGAGTACAAGAAACCACCCATTCACCTATTTCAACTACCCAATAAAGTGGTCAGAAATTGGCAATTTGGCTAATTTCACACAAATTTCAAAAGATGTCAATTTCAAAATAATGCAGATATTCCTGGCACTAAAATAACATTTTCTCTGTTCATTAGTCATGGCTCCAGGTCCTTCTTATATTACTCTTGCTTACCAATTAGAATTTTTATTCACACAAATAGAAAGATTTACTGTTATGCAGACTACGTACTACATTATTGTAGTAATTGTATAAATAATGTCAATCCATTTGTGACTGTGTATTGGAATTTGGATTGGCCAGTTGGATACGTGTTGGATGGTGATGTCATTTGTTTACTCTTGAACATCACCAAAAGAATCGAGCATTTCCTCTAATGTGAGCTCAATTTCAAGGTACTTTTTGTCGTGAAAGCATTCAAAATCAGATCTATTTCTATAATATATCTTCCATTCTATCAGATGAGGCCAAAAAAAATGAGAATACAACCATAAAAAACATACAAAAATATACCGCTAAGTGACGGCTAATGGCTGAGAAGTGAACTCTTGTTATTTATGGTCCGATTTCTTTCATTTTTGGTGTATGTTAAGAAAATCTTTCCATCATACATTGCCCAAGTTTCAGTAAGATAGCCCAACAAACAACTGAGAAAAAAAAAAATAACCAAAAATCATATATGGCAAGCCCAAGCCAGGTACTGGAAATAAGTCGCTTTGTCTGACTTTTTTTGGGTTATCCTAGGTTCTCTGCACATATGCTGCTGTGTATGATAATGTATATAGAGAAAATAGCTTTTTTGTTTGTTTTATGGTGCATTACGAGTGTATATCACAGCCCTGTGCTACACTCCGTTTTTTTCTAATACACCTACCATCCGACTTACGACCGAGTTCGGTTCCGAGAGACCGGTCATAAGTTGAACTTTACTACTGAATATCAACAAAACATTTTTGTAATGACTTTATTTTATTGTTTTATTTTGGTATTTCATGTTTTACTCTACTTTTTATGTTGTTAGTACTGTATTTTATACTGTAAGGTTTAGGATAAACACTGTGTACAACACAAATAGTTGTTTATTTCCCAGAAATTTGGCATAAAAAACACGGTCGTAAGTCGAGTGGTCGTAAGTCGAGCAGGTCGTAAGTCGGATGGTAGGTGTATAAGCCCTAAGACAGGGATAGGAGGATTGTACTTGTATCCTATACCATCTTCATACCTCCGTCAAACCACTCGGTATTATGCCAAGTATTATTCATTCTGATGTATTTACCATGTTTTTAGGTTATTCATATTGTTTATTACATGTCATATTAGATCAATTGTGATAGGTAAATAAGCCGTAGTGTTGATATTAGCGTAATAATAAAGCATATTCCCCTGCATCACAAAACTGAGCTCATGACAACTAACAGTGACTTCAAAGTCACCTTATCTTTTATGGACAATGTACTGTGTATGTGCTTTACACAATAAGAAGCACTTACTTTATTCGTTGGAACCATGGCTAGGGCTAAAAGAAGCAGGTTATAAAAAATGGAGAGAAAGAAATTGGAATGACTTGTGCAGCAAGTAGTGCCACCAAACAGTACCAGCAGGTTGGTGTGGCGACCCTGGAAATTTGAAATTATGCTAGCCAAAATTAGTGCCGAATAACTGATTCAAATTCAAATTTTTATTTCTTTGCATAGTTTACAATGTGTAATTATTATATTGATTTGCTAAGTGCAAAGAAAGCCGCTATCATGCCGAGGCATTTCGGGCAGACTAACCCTAATGCTGACTGCCGGATTTGTGATGGCGGACCTGTATAATAATATCATAATTATTAGCTCTTGAGACATCAAGCATTTTATTCATTATACTGTTATCCCTAACTCCAAACTCTCAATCTTGTTCACTTTAGTCAAGGCTGGCAGCATCCTTCACAGCTTACCTGGCTTCTTAATTGCTGCCCCTGAAGCATCTCTTTTTTTTTTTTATGGCGCTGAAGAATGGCTTTTTGATTGAAATATCTTCCCCCCCCCATCCTTTTTTTTTTTTTGTCACATAATTCGTGAAGTCCCAGATTGCTAAACTGTATTAACTATACTGGAAAAAAATATGTAGTAGACAGTAAATGCTTATACACATGTGTCAGCAGTAAGCTAGATTTGTTGAAATGGCATCAATTAGTATTTGCATTTTTTTTATATATATCGTTATATATTTGCCATACCTCTTTAACCCTTTCAGGGTTTCCGACGTACTAGAACGGCTTACGCACCAGGGTTATTGACGTACTAGAACGCCTAAATTCTAGCGCCTTCAAATCTAGTGAGAGAAAGTTGGTAGGCCTACATATGAAAGAATGGGTCTATGTGGTCAGTGTGCACAGTATAAAAAAAATCCTGCAGCATACAGTGCATAATGAGAAAAAAAAAGTCTGGCTGTGTTTTTGGTTTAAAACAGCGAATTTGCAGTGTATTTTCGTATGGTATTTATGGGTGTATTCTAGTTTTCCTGGTCTCATTTTATAGAATGGAAGACATATTACAGAAATTGAGATGATTTTGATTGGTTTCATAATGAAAAGTACCTTGAAATTGAGCTCGAAGTAGCAGAAATGTTCGATTTTTACCAAATTTCAAAAGTAAACAAATCATGCCACGCCTCCAATACACGTCAACTGGCGAGTCTTATATTCTTTCACAAGTGCACTGATATTATTTATACCATTTCTACGCCATTTCTACACTAATGCAGTAATCTGCATAACAGTAAATCTTCTATTGTTTTATGAGAATAAAAATTCAAAGTGGAAAGCAAAAGAGATGTAAGAGGGGCCTGGGGACATGACTAATGAACAGAGAAAATGTTATTTTAGTGCCAGGAATGTCTGTCTTGCTTATTCTGGACCCTGTTTGGAAATTGGCATCTTCTGAAATTTGTGAAATTGGCAAAATTGCCAATTTCTGACCACTTTATTGGATACTTGAAATCGGTAAATGGGTGGTTTCTTGTACTCATTCGATAGAAAAAATGGAGTTCTAGCAAAATAGATATGATTTTTGTCGACTAGTACACTGAAATTGGCCGAAAATAGGGCTCAAAGTGGATGAAATCGCTGATGCGTCAACATCGTCGAGACTGCTAACTTTGTGAGAGCATAATTCCGTAAGTTTTCCATGAAATTTCATACTTTTGGTGTCATTATGATCAGGAAAAGATTATCATTTTATAAGATTTTTTTTTTTTTTTCCAAAAAGTTTTCGACCCTGAGAAGAAGTTTCAGAGAGGGCCTCTCCACCCTGAAAGGGTTAAGGGGAGGGGGGGGCTCCTTGTTGTGGTAAAGAAGCTATTGATCTGAGGAATTAGACTGTTTGGTCTTCTTCCTCAGACTGAACCTAATTACTCCCAATCCCTCCCTTTCCTCCTCTCCCCATCCCTCTACCCCCTTCCTTTGGGATTCTTCCCACAGGCACTCTTAGTTCCTAGATAGGGGGGAAGGGTACCATGGTCCATCCCATTCCATTGAGGTCCTTGGTGGTGGTGTAGTTTGCATGGATTCTGGATCACCTGGGGATGTCCCAGTCCCTCTCCAGTCTCCCGAGGTGTCTTTGGGTGTCTTTCGGGTGACGGGTGTATATCTGGAGGCTGCCTTTCGGATTCTGGGGGTTGGTGGCCGAAGGAGGTAAGTTTTGCGGTGGGTATCCAGCCACCCTCTCTTTTGTCCACCGAGGTGACTCTGTAGATGTGAGGTTGCCATCCCAGGTTGCTGATTTACTGGCATGAAGGGTAGGGTATAACATGGATTTCATGCTGCATCTGCACTACTTGTGGTGCTGGGGCCCTGATGGGAGTGGAGGGGGATTCACGACCTTTCATTCCTCCTAGGAGTTATCCCTCCACATTCCCCCCTTTTTAATTTTTATTTATTTATTTTTTTTAACAAGAAAGAAGTGACATAACCATGGAGTCCCAAATCCATGAAATAGCTCCTTCCGGGGCCCTTTCTGCTACCACACTTTGTTCCGGCCCTACCTTGTTATTTTGACAACTCTTTGGACATTTCTAATCCCTGTACCTCCTGCTGGTGCCATTTCGTCACCAGCTCCAAGTATCGAGGTTCCACCTGACTCCTTTGATACATCTGACATCCGCATTTCTTTGACCATGCTTCCAGCTTCTCCCTCTACAGCGTGGCGATTTTTGGATTGCCCGCCCATCCCACGTTAGACCAACTCTGGTCCCACACCTAAATGCCCAAAACCATTGACTGATGATACTCCTTTGCTTCCTTCTCACTCTGCCCAGAAAATACCGGCATGACACTCACTCACTCTCCCCTTACACACTGTTCTTTTACTCTGCAACCAACTTCTTCTCCTGACTATCTTTCCTATCATAGTATACGCCATGTTGGTCGAGATATATCCTTTCATACTCTCGAGAGGTGCACACATCGTTATGGTACAGAATGCCAGCCAAGCTTGCAATCTTTCTCTCCTTACTACCATAGATGCTATTCTTGTAACTATTGAAAAACATCATTCTTTCAATTCTTGTAGTGGTACTGTCACTCTACCTCATACCATTGTCCAACGGAATTTTCAGATATGTGATGATGACATTCTGGAACAGCTTGAGCTCCAAGACCTCCCAATCCTCAAAGTAGACACTTGTGTCCTCCCTGCCCGCAGGCGGAGACACTACGCTTGCAGTGTAGCTCACTTAACTTTTGACTGCCATGAGCTTTTGTCCTTGGTTTATATTGCGGGACACCATTTACAAGTTCGAAAGGTGATCCCTACACTGCAGCAGTGTAGAAATTGCTGGTGTTCTGGTCGTCCAATGAAATATTGCAGGTCCATGGCCGAATGCCCAGTCTGTAGTGCTGACGACCATACCAATACATCTTGTAGTCTACCTCCCTCTTGCCTTAACCCTTTGAGGGTTTCGGCCGTACTAGTACGGCTTAGGACCCGGGTTTTTGACGTACTAGTACGCCTAAATTCTAGCGCCCTCAAATCTAGTGGGAGAAAGCTGCTGGTAGGCCTACATATGAAAGAATGGGTCTATGTGGTCAGTGTGCACAGTATAAAAAAAATCCTGCAGCACACAGTGCATAATGAGAAAAAAAAAACTGACCGATTTTTTAGAATAAAACAGCGACTTTGCACTGTATTTTTGTATGGTATTTATTGTTGTATTCTAGTTCTCTTGGTCTCATTTTATAGAATGGAAGACATGTTACAGAAATTGAGATGATTTTGACTGGTTTTACAATGAAAAGTACCTTGAAATTGAGCTCAAAGTAGCAGAAATGTTCGATTTTTACCAAAGTTCAAAAGTAAACAAATCATGCCAAGCGTCCAATACATGTCAACTAGTGAGTCTAATATTCTTTTGCAAGTGCGCCGATATTATTTATACCATTTTTTACACTAATGCAGTAGTCTGCATAACAGTAAATCTTCTATTTTTTGTGAGAATAAAAATTCGAAGTGGAAAGCAAAAGAATGTAAGAGGGGCCTTGAGAATTGACTAATGAACAGAGGAAATGTCATTTTAGTGCCAGGAATGCCTTTCTTGTTTATTCTGGACCCTATTCGGAAATTGGCATCTTTTGAAATTTGTGTGAAATTGGCAAAATTGCTAAATTCTGACCACTGTACTGAATAGTTGAAATTGGTAAATGGGTGGTTTCTTGCACTCATTCGATAGGAAAAATGGAGTTCTAGCGAAATATTCATGTTTTCTGTCGACTAGTACAGTGGAATTGGCCGAAAATAGGGCTCAAAGTGGGCAAAATCGCCAATGCGTAAACATCGCCGAGACCGCTAACTTCGCGAGAGCATAATTCCGTAAGTTTTCCATCAAATTTCATACTTTTGGTGTCATTATGATTGGGAAAAGATTCTCTAACTTTTCATAAGAAATTTTTTTTTTTTTTTTAAATTTGGCCGACCCTGAAAACGAGTCTCGGAGAGGGCCTGTCGACCCTCAAAGGGTTAATTGTCATGAAGCTCACTCATCTTACTGTCACTGTTACCAAGTTTACTTAAATGAGCGAGAAATCTGTTGTCTCAAAAAAGGCTTTCCTTATGCTATGGCACTCTCTTGTCTACACCTCCAGGGAAGACTTTCCCGTATTTCTTATTCTCGAGTTACTAAATAACCCCCCTATCTGTGGGGTCCCAACTTTTGCAGTCTTCTCTGTGGTCATCCCTGCCACACTCACCTCTGTCTCTAATTCTTTTGCTGTCCTGGACTCGGACTAGGGATGCCAAGCCCATGATGACATTCTTCAGGTCACTTGTTCTATCTAGGCTGGAATATTGCTGCACACTAACAGCACCTTTCAAGGCAGGTGAAATTGCTGACCTAGAAAATGTACAGAGAACCTTCATGGCGCGCATAACGGAGATAAAACACCTCAATTATTGGGAGCGCTTGAAGTTCCTGAACCTGTATTCCCTGGAACGCAGGCGGGAGAGATACATGATTATATACACCTGGAAAATCCTAGAGGGACTAGTACCGAACTTGCACACAAAAATCACTCGCAATGAAAGCAAAAGACTTGGCAGACGATGCAACATCCCCCCAATGAAAAGCAGGGGTGTCACTAGCACGTTAAGAGACCATACAATAAGTGTCAGGGGCCCAAGACTGTTCAGCTGCCTCCCAGCATACATAAGGGGGATTACCAATAGACCCCTGGCAGTCCTCAAGCTGGCACTGGACAAGCACCTAAAGTCAGTACCTGACCAGCCGGGCTGTGGCTCGTATGTTGGTTTGCGTGCAGCCAGCAGTAACAGCCTGATTGATCAGGCTCTGATCCACCAGGAGGCCTGGTCACAGACCGGGCCATGGGGGCGTTGACCCCCGGAACTCTCTCCAGGTAAACTCCAGGAGGTCCCTATCTCGCTGCCACATTCTGTTCTCACCTCTTCATCTTCTCACTCACAAGTTTCTATGTCTACAAGACCTCGTACAACTCCTTCCCATCACCCCTCTACTTCTCTGAAGTCCAAAAAGTCCCCACTGTTAAAATCTCCTTTTTTCCTTTACAGTCTCTGTACCTGGTTCTTCACCTCTTACCGGCTCTGTTGCGAGTGTGAAGGTTCATCCTTCTCCTCGTACAGTACTTTCCTACCCTATCCCCTCCCAAGTTTCTTCCTCTTCTGTCCCCTCCTAGGTCGCTTCCTCTCCTGTCTCCCCCCTACTTTGGTAAATTCCCTCGTCGCCTCAATTTTTACTTACCCTCCTCCTTCCATCTCCAGTATCGTCCTACATACAACGTCCTTGTCCTCTGAAACACTTGAAGCTATCTCCGAATATATTGAGACTAGACCATTGATGGACACCGATCCACCTAATGTTCCTCCTCTTCATTCTTCTCCATATGCACAACCCTTTCTTCGCAGCATCCCAATCCTTTGGTGCTTGTTTGTTTTCCGCTGCCTCCACACCTGGACTTTTCTAACCCTTCTGGTCCGTAGATACCTCTACCTTCAGATTTCTTGTATCTTTCTCTTCGCAAATCATGGCTTATTTACAGTGGAATATCTGTGGCTTCAGAGGTAACTGGAGTGAGCTTCAGGTATTGCTCTCCCAATTTTTCTGTTTGTGTTTGTTTACAAGAACCCAA
Source organism: Cherax quadricarinatus (assembly GCF_038502225.1). Lineage (NCBI taxonomy): Eukaryota > Metazoa > Arthropoda > Malacostraca > Decapoda > Parastacidae > Cherax > Cherax quadricarinatus. Next base: position 23,429,505 of record NC_091300.1, on the reverse strand, counting down.
ATTACGCTCCACTGTTATCCATCCCATCTCGGGTTATGTTTCATTATTTTCATTGGATCCTTTTCCCGATGGAACCTATAATGAAAGTGCACATCTTATACGCACCAGTATTCCATACCATCAGCTCTTTGTTCATGCTTCGTTGCATTACATTGCAGCCTGCATCCACTTATGTGGTATAAAATCTGTTCTTTGTATCTCTCTCCCCTTCTCAGGCATTATCTATCCCAAATCTTGCATTTCTGGTTTCTTCCTTACTGCCACAACTTCTGTTACTTGATGATTTTAATGCTTACCATTTCCTCTGGGGGGGTCTCACTGTGACTCCCGCAGCATTCAGTTGGAGGCTTTTCTTGCTTCTCTCCCCCTCCATGTTTTAAATATGGGTACTCCCACCCATTTTTGATCCTCATACTCATTCTCTCTCTTTCATCGATCTCTTGGTTTGCTCTTCCTCAACTGCACTAGACTTTACCTGGTCTGTCCTCCTGGACTTGCATGACAGCGATCAATTTCCAATCATCCTTACTTCTCCTTTGTATTCACCACCACCTCGTAGCCCACGCTGGCAATTTGACTGAGCGAATTGGGACCTTTACTTGCGTCAAACTGCTTTTAGTGAGGATCCATCTTTGTCCTCCATTGATGAGCTTTTACACCTCTTCTTGACCTCGGTTTTAACAACAGCTTCACATTCTATGCCCCGTGCCTTGGCGGTCTCCTACTTTTGCTCAGGCAGTACGTTTGAAATGTGCTGCGTGGGGCAGGTACTGGTACAGTAGAACCATAGAGCGACTCCTTAATTTTAAACAGAAGAGAGCAGTCGCCCACTGTCATCTGTGACACTAAAAACACTTGCTGGCAGGATTATATTTCTACTGTCACTTCGGCTTCCTTTACGAGTGCAGTCTGGAAAAAAGTATGGAAACTGAGTGGTAAATACTCTCCCGACCGGCTCCCATTCTTCAGGTTGCCAGTGTTGCTATAGCAAACCCTTTTGATGTTGCCACCAAAATTGGTAATCATCTTGTCTGTATCTCTCAGGGGCTCCATCTGTGCCCCTTATTTCTTTCCTTCAAGTCTGCCAGAGTTAGAGCCTTTAGACTTCTATCAGAGAAGAGTGTTATAATGTGCCTTTTATGTTTCTGGAACTGGAGGCAACACTCTCCGCTTGCCGATCATCGGCAGCTGGGCCTGACGGCATTCATATTTGTATGCTCTAGCATATACGTCAGTCAGCCCTTGCTGTCCTCTTATGACTAATGTTATTTGGTCGCAAGAAGTTCTTCCCTAGCTGTGGAACTCTGCCATTTCCCTCCCTTTCCGCAAACCGAGTATTACGGGACATGATGCCTCCCACTATCATCCCACTGCTCTTACCAGTGCAGTTTGCAAGGTGATGAAACGTCTGGTAAATAGACGTTTGATGTGGTATTTAAAGAGAATAGTCTCTCCACTAGTTAATATGGCTTTCGTAAGGGCCATTCTACTATTGACCCCTTACTTCGCTTGGATACGTATGTTCGTAATGACTTTGCCAATAACCACTCAGTTATCGCCATCTTTTTTGACCTTGAGAAGGCATATGACACAACTTGGAGATATAACATCTTGGCCCAGGCCCACACCTTAGGCCTCTGAGGCAGTCTGCCAGTTTTCCTTAAGAACTTTTTATCTGAGAGATTTCCATATTCGGATTAATAATGTGCTTTCCCTGGACTTTCCAAGCTGAAGGTGTCCCCTAGGGATGTGTTCTGAATACAACACTATTTCTTCTTGCTATAAATGATCTGGCATCTATTCTTCCATCTAATATTTGGTCATCATTCTATGTTGATAATCTTGCTATAGCTTGTGCAGGCACTCTCTCCATCATGCGGTCAACCATGTTTCCAATTGGGCCACTACTCATGGGTTTAAATTTTCTAGTACTAAAACACGCCGAATTACTTTCACTAGATGTTCTGTCGTCTCTGATAATCCATTGTGCCTGTATGGCTTGCGTATCCTAGAACGTGATAGACAGGTTTCTCGGCCTTCTGTTAGACCGTCAGTTATCCTGGAAACCTCGCATCACTTTTCTGAAGGCAACTTGTCGTAGCTGGCTGAACCTCCTTAACCCTTTCAGGGTCGAGAGGCCCTCTCCTAAACTTGTTCTCAGGGTCGAAAATTTTTTGGAAAAAAAAAAATTATTTTTTCTTATGAAAAGACAGAGAATCTTTACCTGATCATAATGACACCAAAAGTATGAAATTGATGGAAAACTTACAGAATTATGCTCTCGCGAAGTTAGCGGTCTCGATGATGATTATGCATCTGCGATTTTGCTGATTTTGAGCCCTATTTTTGGCCAATTCCAGTGTACTAGTCGACAAAAATCGTAACTATTTCGCTAGAACTCCATTTTTTCTATTGAATGAGTACAAGAAACCACCCATTTACCAATTTCAACTATCCAATAAAGTGGTCAGAAATTAGCAATTTTGCCAATTTCACACAAATTTCAAAAGATGCCAATTTCCAAATAGGGTCCAGAATAAACAAGATAGACATTCCTGGCACTAAAATAACATTTCCTCTGTTCATTGGTCACATCCCCAGGTCCCTCTTGCATTTCTTTTGCTTTCCACTTTGAATTTTTATTCTCACAAAAAATAGAAGATTTACTGGTATGCATACTACTGCATTAGTATAGAAATGGTATAAATAATATCAATGCACTTGTTATTTATTTATTTATTTAATTTTATGTCTTTGCAAACAGTACATTGAGATTTTATATTTATAATAGTGGGTTGCAATGCAAAGAGAGCCTCTATTATACCTAGGCATTATGGGCCAACTTAACATTATTGGCTTACAGACTACTTAACACTAAGGATTATATCATAGTTGTACAGTAGGACAGTAATTATTTCATAGTTGAACAGTAGATTATTAATTATAAGTGAATTAAATTTGTATAAGAAAAAGGATATAGTATTCTTATAGTCTAAAATGCTTTTTGTGGAAAACAATGGTTCAATTATATTCCTGTCAACAATGGATAAAAGGTTCAAAGTGATTGTTGAAGTTATGATGTGGGAGTACATAGGTGAGTATGTGTGTACTGAGTATTTAGCGTTTAGTCTAGGGTGATGAAGTGGCTTTTGAGAAGTCTTAAACTGGTTTTCAGACTGGGTTACTTTAATATCTTCTGGTAATGAATTCCATATTTTAGGGCCCTTTATGTGCATAGAGTTTTTACACAGTGTGATAAGGACATGAGGTATATCAAAAAGAGATCTGTGTCTTGTGTTGTGGTCATGTGTCCTGTTTAAGTTGGTGAGGAGAAGTTTAAGTGGAGGGTTTATATTTGTGTGTATTGTTCTGTGTATGTAGTAGGCACATGAATAAGTATGGATGTTCTTATTGGTGAGCAGATTCAGACTTTTGAAAATTGGTGGAGTGTGCTGGCGGGAGTGGGAATTCGTTATCATTCTTACTGCTGCCTTTTGCTGGGTTATGAGAGGTTTTCGGTGATTGGATGTTGTTGATCCCCATGCACAAATTCCATATGTAAGATAAGGGTATATGAGTGTATGGTACAGTGCCAGGAGAGCTGATTGTGGAACGTAGTACCTTATCTTTGATAGTATGCCTACAGTCTTGGAGATTTTCTTGGTGATTTGTTGTATGTGTGTCCGAAACTTAAGGCTACTGTCAAGGTGGATACCTAGGAATTTTCCCTCTGTGAGTCTTGTGACTGATGATCCATTTAGCGTTATGCTAATCGGATCATTTGCAGCTTTATTTCCAAACTGAATGAAATAGGTTTTATCAGTATTCAGGGTAAGTTTATTAGTCATCATCCAGGCAGATATTTTCTGCAATTCGGCATTGACTGTGTTTGCTAGCATGACCGTGTTTGGGTGGGAAAAGACATATGTAGTGCCATCTGCAAATAATATGGGTTTGAGTAGCTGTGATGCATTCGGTAAATCATTGATGTAGATGAGAAAGAAGAGTGGTCCAAGGACGCTTCCTTGTGGGACTCCTACTGTGATTGGTTGGGTGGAAGAGTTTGCATCATTTGCATACACATATTGAGTTCTGTTACTAAGATATGATTTTAGGTAGTTGAGGGAGTGGCCTCTGATACCATAGTGCGTTAATTTGGAGTACAGTTCACGGTCGACTGTATCGAAAGCTTTACGTAAATCAATGAAAATGCCCAGCGGGACGTCTTTCTTTTTGCGTGCGGTATATACACCTACCATCCGACTTACGACCACTCGGCTTACAACCGTGTTTTTTTTTTTTCCAAATTTCTGGGAAATAAACAACTATTTGTGTTGTACACAGTGTTTATCCTAAACCTTACAGTATAAAATACAGTACTAACAGCATAAAAAGTAAAGTAAAACATGAAATACCAAAATAAAACAATAAAATAAAGTCATTACAAAAATGTGATGTTGATATTCAGTAGTAAAGTTCAACTTACGTCCATTTTGACTTACGACCGGTTTCTCGGAACCGAACTCAGTCGTAAGTCGGATAGTAGGTGTACGTATTAGTTCTAGCATGTGTATGATAGCATCATTCGTGCTTTTATTATTCCTGAATCCAAACTGACAAGGGTTTAATATGTTGTGTGAGACGAGGTAGGAATAGATCCGTCTATGCATTAATTTTTCAAAGATTTTAGAGAGCAGTGGTAAGTTAGATATTGGTCTATAGTTATTCAAAGTCAGCTTGGTCACCTCCTTTGTGGATCGGAGTGACCCTCGCTATTTTGAGGATTGTTGGGAAGGTAGCTGATTCAATGGATTTGTTAAAGAGCATTGCAATAATTGGTGACAATACTGGAGAAGCTTTTTTGTACATAAAAGCAGGCAAGATGTTTATGTCTCCTGCCTTGTTTTTAAGGGTGTTTATGATGAGTGTAGCTTCTGTGGGGTTGGTTGGAGCTAGGAATAGCGTATTTGGGTAGGTACCTATGAGTTAGTCCGATGGACGGGTATTTACACTTGGTATTTTGTTCGCTAGATTTTTACCTATGGTGGAGAAGAAAACATTGAGTCTATTTGCTGTTTCAGTAGGTGTGAGTAGGGGTTCATCTGATTTTGTTAGTTTGATTTTTTTGTTTTTGGATAACTTTTTATTTCCAAGAATTTCAGATAGTTTTTTCCAGGTTTTTTTCACATCACCTTTGATGTTATGTAGTCTATTTTCATGATACAATTTTTTAGATCACCTTATCAGGCTGGTAAGTGCTGACGAGTAACGTTTAGACTGTTCTCTAGTTATTTGACCCATTCTATACTGTTTTTCATATTTGTGCTTTGTGTTAATGGATTTGAGGATGCTTGGTGTTAGCCAGGGATTATTCAATCTCTTTGCTGTGATCTGTTTAGTTTTTTGGGGGCAATGTTTGTTATAGAGGCTTTGGGCTTTTTTTTTAGAAAATTATTTATACATTCATTCATATCTGTATATGTTTTGAGCTCATTTTGCCAATCGATGTTATTCATAGCTGCTATAAATTTGTTAACTGCTGTCTCATTATGTAGTCTGAAGGTTACTTTAGTGATGTCTTGTGTCAGTTTGCCCAGATTAGTTATGAGAAAGGTTGGGTAGTGGTCTGTAGTGTTGTCTGTGATTATGCGAAATATTAGACTCACCAGTTGACGTGTATTGGACATGTGGCATGATTTGTTTACTTTTGAACTTTGGCAAAAATCAAACATTTCTACTATTTTGAGCTCAATTTCAAGGTACTTTTCATTATGAAACCAATCAAAATCATCTCAATTTCTGTAATATGTCTTCCATTCTATAAAATGAGACCAGGAAAACTAGAATACAACCATAAATACCATACGAAAATACAGTGGTCCCTTGATAATCGTAGGGCTCGAGAGTCGTAGATTTCGGAAATCATAGCGATATTTTCGTATAAACATGGGCTCGTTAATCGTAGATTGACTCGCGAATAGTAGTTCGTCCAGGACAGGTACACACAGCCCCGAGCCGCCTCACACTCCATTCCCAGCCAGTGTGCCATTGTGCCATTGTTTATCAGTGAGTGAGGATGATCCCACAAGTTCATATGATACATGTCATAATATTCCATTCGTTTTAGTGCTTGCAACTGCTAAATAAGTCACCATGGCTCCAAAGAAAGCTTCTAGTGCCAGCCCTTTGGTAAAGAATGTGAGACACACATATAATTTAAGAAAAAGTTTGTAGAAAAATATGAAGGTGGTGGTGGTAGAGTGGAAGCAGTTGTGATAGTGGTTGATGGTGGTAGAGGGTGGTAGTGATGGTGGTAGCAGTTGTAATAGTGGTAGAAGGTGGTAGTGATGGTGGTAGAGGGTGTCTTCTTCAGTGGTTTAGCAATTCTACCAACTCCTCCAATGTTGTTGGAGTTATATAGGGCTACAGAAAACACTGGCGCCTCAGCTGCTGCTTCACCATTATGGACGGCTTACTCTCAGCGGCCCTTATATACCAACACTCACTCACTTATTTATCCATACCTCACCTATGCTATTTGTGCTTGGGGATCAACTGCAGCAACACACCTAAAGCCAATAATAACCCAACAAAAAGCTGCAGTAAGAATAATCACTAAATCCCATCCCTGGCAACACCCCCCCCCCACTCTTCATAGATATAAACTTACTCCCTGTTCAGTACATCCACACTTACTACTGTGCAATCTACATCTACAGGACCTTAAATTCCAATATTAACCTTGACCTAAAATGCTTTCCTGATAGTTGTGACAGAACCCACAGGCATAACACCAGACACAAGCATCTCTGTGACATTCCCTGTGTCCGACTAAACCTTTACAAAAATTCAATATATGTCAAAGGCCCTAAAATCTGGAACATCCTACCTGAAAACTCTAGAACTGCAGACACATTCATCACCTTCAAAACTACCATTAGAAAACATCTTATCTCCCTGATACACCCCGTCAACTACTTACACGAATCCCACCTGGTGGTTCACACTTACTCACCCATTTGACCATAAACAGAAATATCAATCTCAATCTTAAAATAATGAATCCTAGTCATAAGTTGGCCTGTGATACTCCAATACTGAAACTATGTATTGTGCCAAAGCAAAAGCATTCACATTGCTAAACTCACAAACTAGTATTTAGTCACTTAGCCATAATACCAACTTACCTCATAATTTGTAATATTTTAAAGTTAAGAATTAATCTAAGTCTGCCCGAAATGCCTAGCCATGCTAGGTGTTCTATTGGCCCCCTCTGTAATTAGTATTTTACTACATGTAAACCACACAATAACCAAATTCTGTAAACTCAGCATTGTAATCCTTATAGAGAATAAACTTTGAATTTGAACAACACAACACAAGGTAAGACACATATGCAACAGTTAGGTATCTTTATTATGAAACGTTTCGCCTACACAGTAGGCTTCTTCAGTCAAGTACAGAAAAGTTGATAGAAGCAGAAGATACTTGAAGACGATGTAATCAGTCCATCACCCTTAAAGTTTTGAGGTGGTCAGTCCCTCAGTCTGGAGAAGAGCATTGTTCCATAGTATGAAACAATATGGAGATGAAGTGACAGAATGGAGCTTTTTATAGCGGCAAGAGGTGAGACGTAGGCCACTAGGAGAGGTAAGAACTGAGATGTTGAAAGGTCAGGTCCCTCTCAAATCCAGCTGCTCTCACTAGTGGAAGTTGTCGAAGTTGATTGCAGGTCTGTACCAAGATACCCTTGTGTTGCAGTGTCTGACAGATTGAACATTAAAATGGTATAAAATACCGACAGGTTGTTAGGTAAGACACATATGCAACAGTTAGGTATCTTTATTATGAAACGTTTCGCCTACACAGTAGGCTTCTTCAGTCAAGTACAGAAAAGTTGATAGAAGCAGAAGATACTTGAAGACGATGTAATCAGTCCATCACCCTTAAAGTTTTGAGGTGGTCAGTCCCTCAGTCTGGAGAAGAGCATTGTTCCATAGTATGAAACAATATGGAGATGAAGTGACAGAATGGAGCTTTTTATAGCGGCAAGAGGTGAGACGTAGGCCACTAGGAGAGGTAAGAACTGAGATGTTGAAAGGTCAGGTCCCTCTCAAATCCAGCTGCTCTCACTAGTGGAAGTTGTCGAAGTTGATTGCAGGTCTGTACCAAGATACCCTTGTGTTGCAGTGTCTGACAGATTGAACATTAAAATGGTATAAAATCTCCATATTGTTTCATACTATGGAACAATGCTCTTCTCCAGACTGAGGGACTGACCACCTCAAAACTTTAAGGGTGATGGACTGATTACATCGTCTTCAAGTATCTTCTGCTTCTATCAACTTTTCTGTACTTGACTGAAGAAGCCTACTGTGTAGGCGAAACGTTTCATAATAAAGATACCTAACTGTTGCATATGTGTCTTACCTAACAACCTGTCGGTATTTTATACCATTTTAATGTTCAATCTGTCAGACACTGCAACACAAGGGTATCTTGGTACAGACCTGCAATCAACTTCGACAACTTCCACTAGTGAGAGCAGCTGGATTTGAGAGGGACCTGACCTTTCAACATCTCAGTTCTTACCTCTCCTAGTGGCCTACGTCTCACCTCTTGCCGCTATAAAAAGCTCCATTCTGTCACTTCATCTCCATATTGTTTCATACTATGGAACAATGCTCTTCTCCAGACTGAGGGACTGACCACCTCAAAACTTTAAGGGTGATGGACTGATTACATCGTCTTCAAGTATCTTCTGCTTCTATCAACTTTTCTGTACTTGACTGAAGAAGCCTACTGTGTAGGCGAAACGTTTCATAATAAAGATACCTAACTGTTGCATATGTGTCTTACCTAACAACCTGTCGGTATTTTATACCATTTTAATGTTCAATCTGTCAGACACTGCAACACAAGGGTATCTTGGTACAGACCTGCAATCAACTTCGACAACTTCCACTAGTGAGAGCAGCTGGATTTGAGAGGGACCTGACCTTTCAACATCTCAGTTCTTACCTCTCCTAGTGGCCTACGTCTCACCTCTTGCCGCTATAAAAAGCTCCATTCTGTCACTTCATCTCCATATTATTTCATACTATGGAACAATGCTCTTCTCCAGACTGAGGGACTGACCACCTCAAAACTTTAAGGGTGATGGACTGATTACATCGTCTTCAAGTATCTTCTGCTTCTATCAACTTTTCTGTACTTGACTGAAGAAGCCTACTGTGTAGGCGAAACGTTTCGTAATAAAGATACCTAACTGTTGCATATGTGTCTTACCTAACAACCTGTCGGTATTTTATACCATTTTAATGTTCAACACAACACAACACAACACCTCTCGTGACATACATAATGACTTATTTTATTCATTCTAGAGTATATTCCATGTTTCTATGTTATTAATATTGTTTATTATGTCATATTAGTTGAATTGTGATAGATAAATAAGCTGTAGAGTTGATATTACTGTCATATTCTCCAACAATAAACTTGCCATCCCTCCTTCACACAAACAAGTCTCCAATAAGAACATAAGAAAGGAGGAACACTGCAGCAGGCCTGTTGACCCATACAAGGCAGGTCCTTATCAAAATGACCTCTACCCAAGAATTTACTCCTGTACCCAATGACACAAATCAAACTCAGCTCCTCCCACTCATATATTTGTCCAATCTCTTCTTAAAGCTACCCAAGGTCCTAGCCTTGATCATCCTACTGGTAAGTGTGATGTTAAATAAGAACATAAGAACTTAAGAAAGTAGGAACACTGCAACAGGCCTGCTGGCCCATACTAGGCAGGTCCTTCACAAATCCAACCCACTAACAGAACAAATGCTACCCAAGCAATAAGCTCAGGTGCAAGTCCGACTCAAATCCAACCCCTCTCACTCGTGTATTTATCCAACCTAAATTTGAAACTACCCAAGCCATAGCTTTTAGAACATAAGAAAGGAGGAACACTGCAATAGGCCTGTTGGCCCATACTAGGCTGGTCCTTCACAAATCCAACCCACTAACAGCATAACTGCTAAACCCAAGCAATAAGCTTTGATAAACCTATTTACTCATGTGAAAGACCGATTCAAACCAACCCCTCTCACTCATGTATTTATCCAACCTAAATTTGAAACTACCCAATGTTTTAGCATTGATTGCCCTACTAGACAGATCATTCCACTCATCAACTACCCCTATTCCCAGTGTTCATTTATACATTTTATTAGTGCTTTACATTTATTTGGCATTCTTTTCTGCATGTAAATCTATATTTAAGCTAGGTAAGTGACCCCTGAAATGACCTAGAGTCCTTATGGAGGGGGATTCCCCTTCCAAACAGTAACCTCTCTTCCCTTTCTCCTCCTCCCTGTCTTCCATTCATCAATAACAGCCTTCAATAAAGGTAACTGTCATGTTGAATGTTCATTCTTTTGTACATGTAAATCTATCTTTAAGGTAAAAAAATATTGTTGATACTTCTGGGTGTCAGGAACGGATTAATTGTATTTACATTATTTCTTATGGGGAAAATTGATTCGAAAATCGTAGATTTCAATAATAGTAGCGCCTCCAGGAACGGATTAAATACGAAAAACGAGGGACCACTGTACAGTGGACCCCCGGTTCGCGCGATGCTATCGGTATCCTATAAATCCGGTATGTGATGCATTATATCGCAAAAAATTTGCCTCGGTTCCCGTTACGAAACCCGGTATACGCGATTCGTCTGAGACGTGTCCACGTGTGGCCTGAACTGCCCCGTGTGTGCCAGTGTTTACAAGCCAGCCAGTGTGCTCGCATCTAAGGATACATTCGGTACATTCCATATTATCACCGTGTTTTTGGTGCTTGTTTCTGCAAAATAAGTCACCATGGGCCCCAAGAAAGCTTTTAGTGCCAACCCTTCGAGACCAAGGGTGCTAATGACTACAGGTCTCCCTCAACATTCGCGAGGGTTAGGGGATCAAGAGCCTCGCGAATGTTGAAAAATCGCGAATGTTTGGTGCCCCAAAATATTGTAGGGAAATATAATAAAATACTGCTTCCTTAACTTGTTGAACCATGAACAATCATAAAATACATGAAAACGTCGTAAATTGTACTAAATACATACATGTTATGGTTTAATAACATGTATGTTATTAAATACCACTGCCTCCACCAATGCCTCCACCACTTCCTCAACCACTGCGAGTCCCTACTACCCTCCCTCCGACCCTGCAACTGGCAGCCAGCCCTCCCACCACTCAGTGTGGTGAGTGTTTTGTTTGTTCATTATTTGCTATTAAACTACAGTATAAATAATGTAAACACATTCATGACTGCATATTGGAATGGCTATTTGGACAGGTATTGGACGGTGACATCATGTGTTTACTCTTGAACACAGCAAAGAATCAAACATTTCTGTTACTGCTAATAATAACAATAGTAATAATAATAATAATAATAAATGCGATAGAATTGAAGAAGGAAATTGTACAAAAATACGAGGGAGTAGTTGACACATCGTCAGTGTGGCTTTGTTTATGCTGGAGTGAGCATTAGTCTCTGTGCTCTTCCAAACATTTCACAATTATTCACTGTGTTTGGTGCTTGTAGATTGAGTGTGACTGGAGTGGTTGAGGCAGCGGTTGAGGCAGCGGTTGAGGCAGCGGTTGAGGCAGCGGTTGAGGCAGTGGGTGAGGCAGTGGGTGAGGCAGTGGGTGAGGCAGTGGGTGAGGCAGTGGGTGAGGCAGTGGTTGAGGCACTGGTAGAGGCAGCGGTTTAGGCAGGGGTTGAGGCAGCGGTTGAGGCAATGGTGGAGGCAGCAGTTGAGGCAGTGGTATTTAATAACATGTTATAAATAATAATAATACATATTAACATTTATTATTATTATTATTATTAACATGTATGTTATTAAATACCACTGCCTCAACCAATGCCTCATCCGCTGTCTCACCCACTTCCTCAACTGCTGCCTCGCCCACTGCCTCAACCGCTCTCACCCACTGCCTCGCCCACTGCCTCACCCATTGCCTCAACTGCTGCCTCGCCCACTGCCTCACCCACTGCCTCAACCGCTTCCTCAACCACTGCCTCACCCACTGCCTCAACCACTCCCTCAACTGCTGCCTCTCCCACTGCCTCAACTGCTTCCTCAACCACTGCCTCTACCACTCCAGTCGCACTCAATCTACAAGCACCAAACACAATGAATTATTGTGAAATATTTGGAGGAGCATGGAGACCTATGCTCACTCCAGCATAAACAAAGCCACACTGACGATGTGTCAACCACTCCCTCGCATTTTTGTACAATTTCCTTCTTCAGTTCTATCGCATTTATTATTATTATTATTATTACTATTGTTATTATTAGCAGCAGCAGAAATGTTTGATTCTTTGCTGTGTTCAAGAGTAAACGCATGATGTCACTGTCCAATACCTGTCCAAATAGCCATTCCAATATGCAGTCATGAATGGGTTTACATTATTTATACTGTAGTTTAATAGAAAATAATGAACAAACAAAACACTCGCCACACTGAGTGGTGGGAGGGCTGGCTGCCAGTTGCCGGGTCGGAGGGAGGGTAGTAGGGACTCGCAGGTGGCAGGAAACTTAAATATGATTTGGCGGCTGGGAATTTGGCAGTTGGGAATTCGCGAATGTGTGAAGCCCGCGAAAGTTGAAAACGCGAATGTTGAGGGAGACCTGTATTGAAATGAAGAAAGAGATAACTGCAAAGTACGAAAGTAGAGTGAGTGTGTCGGAGCTGGCCAAGTTGTATACAAAACCCCAATCAACCATCTCTACTATAGTGACCAGGAAAATGGCAATCAAGGAAGCTGTTGTTGCAAAAGGTGCAACTGTGATTATGAAACAGCAACCGCAAGTGTTAGAAAATGTTGAGAGACTGTTATTGGTGTGGATAAATGAAAAACAGATAGCAGGAGATAGCATCTCTCAAGCGATCATTTGTGAAAAGGCTAGGCAGTTGCATGAGGATTTAATTAGAAAAAATGGCTGCAACTAGTGGTGATGTGAGTGAATTTAAGGCCAGCAAAGGTTGGTTTGAAAGATTTAAGAATCATAGTGGCATACATAGTGTGATTAGGCATGGTGAGGCTGCCAGTTCAGACCAAAAAGCAGCTGAAAAATATGTGCATGAATTCAAGAGTACATAGAGGCTGAAGGATTGAAACCTGAACAAGTGTTTAATTGTGACGAAACAGGCCTGTTTTGGAAGAAATTGCCAAGCAGGACTTACATTACTCAGGAGGAAAAGGCACTCCTAGGACATAAGCCTATGAAAGACAGGCTTACCCTTCTGATGTGTGCCAATGCTAGTGGTGATTGCAAAGTGAAGCCTTTATTGGTGTATCACTCAGAAACTCCCAGAGCGTTCAGGCAAAAGAATATCCTCAAGGCTAATTTGTGTGTGCTGTGGAGGGCAAACACTAAGGCATGGGTCACTAGGGACTTTTTCTATGACTGGTTACACCATGCATTTGCCCCCAATGTGAAAAATTACCTCCTGGTATTAGACAGTGCCCCTGGTCATCCTACAGACTTGGCAGAGTGACTTTCTGGGGACATGAGCTTCATTAAGGTCAAGTTTTTGCCTCCTAATACCACTCCTCTCCTGCAGCCCATGGATCAGCAGGTCATTTCCGACTTCAAGAAACTGTACACAAAAGCTATGTTTGAAAGGTGTTTTGAAGTGACCACAGACACTATTAAACCATACCCCGGCCGGGATTGAACCCGCGGTCATAGTCTCAAAACTCCAGCCCGTCGCGTTAGCCACTAGACCAGCTAGCCACAATAAGATTCATCCAACTAGGTATATTTCTACACCATAGGAAGGTTAGCACAGGCACCACTGTGACCACAAATGCAAGTTTTTACAGACGAATCTCCCGGCCGGGGTATGGTTTGTTTGCAATCGTGCCATTACGATTTCGTGAGTCACAGACACTACTGACTCTAAAGGAGATTTGGAAGGATCACTTTAATATCCTCATTTGTGTAAACCTTATAGGTAAGGCTTACGAGGAAGTGACTAAGAGGACCTTGAACTCTGCCTGGAAAAAACTGTGGCCAGAATGTGTAGACAAAAGGTATTTCGAAGGGTTTGAGGCTAACCCCGAGAAGCCTATGCCAGTTGAGGAATCCATTGTGCCATTGGGGTTGGAGGTTAGTGGGGAGGATGTGGAAGAGTTGGAGGAGGACAATGAAGAACTAACCACTGATGAGCTGCTAGATCATCTTCAACAGCAAGAGGCCAGACCTGAGGAAACTGCTTCAGAGGAGGGGATGGATAAAGTGAAGAAGTTGCCTACTTCAAAGATTAGGGAAATGTGTGCAAAGTGGCTTGAAGTGCAAAGCTTTTTTGATGAAAATCACCCTCAGACAGGCTACTGCAAGCCGTGTTGGCAACCTGTACAATGACACTGTTGTGAACCACTTTAGGAAAGTCATAAAGGAACGAGAGGTACAGGCCTCTATGGACAGATATGTTGTGCTACAGAAGTCCAGTGACTCTCAAGCTGGTCCTAGTGGCATTAAAAGAAGGGAAGTAACCCCGGAAAAGGACTTGCTACCTCAAGTCCTAATGGAGAGGGATTCCCCTTCTAAACAATAGGTTCAACACTCTCCCCTCCTCCCATCCCATCAGTCATCACCAGATCTTCATTAAAGGTAAGTGTCATGTATTCTATTCTTAGTAGAGTACATACTACAAACTGTGCATGTCTTCTTCAGTTTGTGTGCATTAAACTTAATATTTCATGTGGTAAAAGTTTTTTTTTCATACTTTTGGGTGTCTTGCATGGATTAATTTGATTTCCATTATTTCGTATGGGGAAAATTGATTCGCTTAATATCGCGAACCGGGGGTCCACTGTACAGTGCAAAGTCGCTGTTTTAAACCAAAAACAGATTTTTTTTTCTCGTTATGCACTGTGTGCTGCAGGATTTTTTTTATACTGTGCACACTAAGCACATAGACCCATTCTTTCATATGTAGGCCTGGTCACAGACCGGGCCGCGGGGGCGTTGACCCCCGAAACTCTCTCCAGGTAAACTCCAGGTAAACCAGCTTTCTCTCACTAGATTTGAAGGCGCTAAAATTTAGGCGTACTAGTACGTCGATAACCCTGGTGCGTAAGCCGTACTAATACATCGGAAACCCTGAAAGGGTTATAACCCTCATTCATATTTCATGGGGCTGATCATAGAACTCTCCTTCAACTACATTCAGCCTTAATTTTATCCAAACTTGATTGTGGCGACCAGATATATTCAGTGGCCTCTCCTACAACTCTCTCTAGCCTTGATCCCATCCATCACCAGGGATTACGTGTGTGCCTCGGTGCTTTTCGCTCTTCACCTGTTGAGAGCCTCTATGCAGAGGCAAATATTCCACCCTTGACCAATCGCTGTGATGCTCATTGCCTTCACTCTTATATTTGCTCTCATAACCTCCGCAATCCTTCCGTATATAGGATAGTCACGGATTATAGTAGAAATTCTTTATTTGTTCATCACTCTGTTCCTTTTCTCTCTGCCTACATTTGCTCTTGTCTTCTCTTCAGTTACCACCTTTCTATGTTCATGTAGCATCTAACTTTTCCCTACCCTCTTGGGAAGTTCCGACAGTTTGTGTCTGTTCTTTCCCACTGCCATATGCGAAAGCTCAACTGCCTACGGTGGCTTCTCTCACTTTTTCTTAACCACTTCCAATCTCATTCTCGTGCCATCACAGTGTACACCGATGGTTCCAAGTCTTTTGATGGTGTCGGATTCGCAGCAGTGTTTCTGGACAGCGTCGTGCGAGGGCATTTATTATCCTCTGTTAGCATTTTTATGGCCGAATTGTATGCCATTCTCGTAGCAGTTATCCATATTGCATCTATGCCTGTGTCACCATTTGTGGTTGTTTCAGACTCCCTTAATGCGTTACAGGCTAAAAAAATTTGATACATACCATCCCCTGGTTCTTCGTATGCAAGTTTGATTACGCCGTATCTCTAGGAAGCACAAATAGTTTTTTGTTGGGTCCCCGGTCATGTTGACATACAGAGCAATGAACAGGCAGACACTGCTGTGGTCAGCAGTACATGACCTCCCAGTTCCATTTACAGATTATTTTGCTGTAATTGTACCCCCCTCCCCTCATTTGCAACAACATTGGTCTGATCTGCTACATAAATTGCACTCTAAGTAGTATAGGTTTCTGGCTGTCATCACTGCCAAGGTTGGGAGACTACTCTCTCCCGTCTTCTCATTGGCCACACTTGCCTTACTCACAGGTATCTCGTGGAGAGGTGCCCTGTTCACCGAGAATTGTCAGGTTCCAGTTTGTTAGCCATGTTTTGTTGGACTGCCTACTATCAACGAGCATGCAGAATTTGCCTCCAGCATCGTTACCACTCTACTGCCCTTGCTTTATCTTCCCTTCTTGCTGATGGACCCTCTATTATTATTATAATCAAAAAGAAGTGCTAAGCCACAAGGGCTATGGACCCTCCTTTAACCCAGACTCTCACTGACTTTTTGACAGCAACTGATTTACTGCACAGACTTTTATGATGATGCCTCTAGCACTCCTCACAGCCCTTTCTACCTCTCTTGCTACCCAATACCCCTTCAACAGCAAGAGGCCAGACCTGAGGAAACTGCTTCAGAGGAGGGGATGGATAAAGTGAAGAAGTTGCCTACTTCAAAGATTAGGGAAATGTGTGCAAAGTGGCTTGAAGTGCAAAGCTTTTTTGATGAAAATCACCCTCAGACAGGCTACTGCAAGCCGTGTTGGCAACCTGTACAGTGACACTGTTGTGAACCACTTTAGGAAAGTCATAAAGGAACGAGAGGTACAGGCCTCTATGGACAGATATGTTGTGCTACAGAAGTCCAGTGACTCTCAAGCTGGTCCTAGTGGCATTAAAAGAAGGGAAGTAACCCCGGAAAAGGACTTGCTACCTCAAGTCCTAATGGAGAGGGATTCCCCTTCTAAACAATAGGTTCAACACTCTCCCCTCCTCCCATCCCATCAGTCATCACCAGATCTTCATTAAAGGTAAGTGTCATGTATTCTATTCTTAGTAGAGTACATACTACAAACTGTGCATGTCTTCTTCAGTTTGTGTGCATTAAACTTAATATTTCATGTGGTAAAAGTTTTTTTTTCATACTTTTGGGTGTCTTGCATGGATTAATTTGATTTCCATTATTTCGTATGGGGAAAATTGATTCGCTTAATATCGCGAACCGGGGGTCCACTGTACAGTGCAAAGTCGCTGTTTTAAACCAAAAACAGATTTTTTTTTCTCGTTATGCACTGTGTGCTGCAGGATTTTTTTTATACTGTGCACACTAAGCACATAGACCCATTCTTTCATATGTAGGCCTACCAGCTTTCTCTCACTAGATTTGAAGGCGCTAAAATTTAGGCGTACTAGTACGTCGATAACCCTGGTGCGTAAGCCGTACTAATACATCGGAAACCCTGAAAGGGTTATAACCCTCATTCATATTTCATGGGGCTGATCATAGAACTCTCCTTCAACTACATTCAGCCTTAATTTTATCCAAACTTGATTGTGGCGACCAGATATATTCAGTGGCCTCTCCTACAACTCTCTCTAGCCTTGATCCCATCCATCACCAGGGATTACGTGTGTGCCTCGGTGCTTTTCGCTCTTCACCTGTTGAGAGCCTCTATGCAGAGGCAAATATTCCACCCTTGACCAATCGCTGTGATGCTCATTGCCTTCACTCTTATATTTGCTCTCATAACCTCCGCAATCCTTCCGTATATAGGATAGTCACGGATTATAGTAGAAATTCTTTATTTGTTCATCACTCTGTTCCTTTTCTCTCTGCCTACATTTGCTCTTGTCTTCTCTTCAGTTACCACC
The DNA here is from genome assembly GCF_038502225.1 of Cherax quadricarinatus. NCBI lineage: Eukaryota > Metazoa > Arthropoda > Malacostraca > Decapoda > Parastacidae > Cherax > Cherax quadricarinatus. The sequence continues at coordinate 23,411,589 of NC_091300.1, read as the reverse complement.
TTTCTATGTTCATGTAGCATCTAACTTTTCCCTACCCTCTTGGGAAGTTCCGACAGTTTGTGTCTGTTCTTTCCCACTGCCATATGCGAAAGCTCAACTGCCTACGGTGGCTTCTCTCACTTTTTCTTAACCACTTCCAATCTCATTCTCGTGCCATCACAGTGTACACCGATGGTTCCAAGTCTTTTGATGGTGTCGGATTCGCAGCAGTGTTTCTGGACAGCGTCGTGCGAGGGCATTTATTATCCTCTGTTAGCATTTTTATGGCCGAATTGTATGCCATTCTCGTAGCAGTTATCCATATTGCATCTATGCCTGTGTCACCATTTGTGGTTGTTTCAGACTCCCTTAATGCGTTACAGGCTAAAAAAATTTGATACATACCATCCCCTGGTTCTTCGTATGCAAGTTTGATTACGCCGTATCTCTAGGAAGCACAAATAGTTTTTTGTTGGGTCCCCGGTCATGTTGACATACAGAGCAATGAACAGGCAGACACTGCTGTGGTCAGCAGTACATGACCTCCCAGTTCCATTTACAGATTATTTTGCTGTAATTGTACCCCCCTCCCCTCATTTGCAACAACATTGGTCTGATCTGCTACATAAATTGCACTCTAAGTAGTATAGGTTTCTGGCTGTCATCACTGCCAAGGTTGGGAGACTACTCTCTCCCGTCTTCTCATTGGCCACACTTGCCTTACTCACAGGTATCTCGTGGAGAGGTGCCCTGTTCACCGAGAATTGTCAGGTTCCAGTTTGTTAGCCATGTTTTGTTGGACTGCCTACTATCAACGAGCATGCAGAATTTGCCTCCAGCATCGTTACCACTCTACTGCCCTTGCTTTATCTTCCCTTCTTGCTGATGGACCCTCTATTATTATTATAATCAAAAAGAAGTGCTAAGCCACAAGGGCTATGGACCCTCCTTTAACCCAGACTCTCACTGACTTTTTGACAGCAACTGATTTACTGCACAGACTTTGATGATGATGCCTCTAGCACTCCTCACAGCCCTTTCTACCTCTCTTGCTACCCAATACCCCTGCCCTACTGCACTGTATGACCCTTGTATGTTTAGTGCTTTTTTTTATTACAATATATTTGCCATATAAATATATTTAATATAAGACTTTCTACTCTTTAATAGTATGAAATAATAGGATAAATTTATTTTAGTTTGTAATATTTTTTTTTTCCTTTTAGAGGGAAATGATGACCCAGTCATGAATGGTAACACACAAGCCGATGGAAATTCCTGAGGGCGGATGGGGAAATGTAAAAAACCACAAGAGGCCTTTGCTAACCCCAAAAAATGTAACTTGCTCTAGAATTTGTTGACTGGAGTGAAGATAAGAATATTTTTCAAAATATTGCCTCGCCTATAAGGATGTTGAAACAGTAATTATTTTATTTGTATGTATTTTTCTTACAAGTACTGAATATCTCTATAGCTATTTATTTATACAATAAATAAAGTTTGTTTCACAAATTACTAACTATGTATTAACTATTTAAAATGTATTCATTGGCTTTCATTATGGAAGCTTAAGTGATCACAATTTTGAACAAGTTAGGTGAATCAATTATATGAAATTATAAAGATAAACTTGATGTCAAGGTCTTTATAGTGGATGTTTTTTTTGAAGCACATTACTTGCTCTTCTTAATGGGTAGTTACAATGCAGTACTGTAATTTTTAATTTTATGCTGGTATGTTTGTATACAAGCTAAACATAACAATGGCTTAATTTATTATATAATATTGAATTGCATCAGGTACAGCACAACATTGTACGTTTATCTGTTGAAAGGATAGTTTATTATTATTATAATAATAATAAAAAAAAGAGCGCTAAGCCACAAGGTTTATTATTATAGAAATGGGAAAGCTGTAAACCTGTAGGGGTCATAGTACTTGGGTATAAGAAGTATAGTGCCAACTTCTTGAAGGATATCAAGGGCAATGAATTACTTTTGTTTATTATAATCAAAAAGAAGTGCTAAACCACAAGGGCTATACAGCACTGCTACTTTTGTCTAGATTGTGTAAAAATTAAGTTACAGCATTATTACTAAAAGCTAATCCGACAATGCATTTATTAAGGATTAATAAATGTGAAATTACTTCATAGACAATGCATGTTAAGTTATGAATAAACTTTGGGTTACTGTATTGTTCTTATTACACCTTTACTGTACAGTATATTAGTGCATATTTTTTTTTTTTCTTTTACACCACTAGACATTTCTCACCAAGGTAGAATGATTCCCCCCCTCCCCCAAAAAAGGAACGTTCACCATCATTCATTTAATAGCTGTGTTGTCAGAAGTGCTAGGACATCACAGTTCAAATGATCCGAACAACAACATCCACACCTTGAGTGCAGGCACTGTGCTCTCCCAATTTTTTTTTTTAACAGTAAGTACTACATTTTTTTTCTTTATAATCTTTGGTTTGCTTTGTGTTATACACTGAACATAGTCCATTTAAAATTTTGACCTATAGCTTCAGTAAGTCCAAAATTTACCCCTTACAAATTTTTGTGCATATGTATGCTATACTCTGAAATGAGATAGGAAGGGGTTGAGGAAGAAGCAGTAGGCCTTAGAAATGACATGGCAATTAAATTATGATGGAATAGGTGGCAAGTTACTTAAAGCAGCAAGGAGCTTTTATGTGAATAGCGAGGTGCAGGTTAGGGTATGTAGGAGAAAGATTATTTTCAAGTAAAAGGCCTTAGACAAGAATGTGTGATACTGCCATGGTTGGCTAACCCTTAAACTGTCCAAATAGATATGTTTGCTCACGTAGCACTCCAAACGAAGATAGTTTTATTTTTCATTCCTTCAAAATTGGGGCGATAGGCCCGAGTCGCCTAGACACAAGAGAATGAGTCTTAACACTTGGTGTGCGCAGTATTAAAAAAAAATCTGGGACCACTTAGTACCTTGTGGAGCACCAGTTCAACTGAATGCCAGCTGGAGCAAATGGTGTGGCAAACGCCAGGGATTCACTGATGTGATGTCGCATTAACACTCCCCTTTTAAGAGGAAAGTAAAAATAGGTTAGTTAAATACACGAGTGGGTGTGAGTTGGACCCGACTAGCTTGTGCTACTAGGTCTGATGCCGTGCTCCTTTCAGTGGATGTGACTTGACTAGGTGGGTCATTGGTCTAAGCTGGGGAGGTGACATGGATCTGCCTTGCATGGGCCAGTAGGCCTGTTGCAGTGTTCCCTCTTTCTTATCATGTATTCGGCTGGCTGGCTTTGGCTGTCTGTCTATATCTCTCTCTCACATGTACACACAAGTACAGTTATTTTACAGTGTAAATTACCTAGGATAACCCAAAAATGCCAGGAAAGTGCTATACTGTGCTTGTAGATATAAGACAAATAGCCATGACTCAATATGCATATTTACTTGCTCAGAAATCAGGGAGCGGCTCGTAAACCAACAGTTTTACAAGCCGCTTCCTGAGACAGACACACACAGGCAAACAATGACAGATAAGCAGAGCTAGACAGACACAAGCAGAGCAAGACACACACATTTGTAACGGTGAAAACAAATGAAGCGAGGGTTAGTTGGAGCAGTGCACTCCAAGTGTCACTGGGCTGTCAACAGTTTTTACTGACACTTGTCATAACACCATTCTTCAAGGAGTTTCATATATACTCCAGGTACACACAAGCAGACAGGAAGTAAGATAAGCAGAGCTAGAGAGACAGATAGACAGACATGTTTGTAAGTGAAAACAAATAAAGGGAGGGTTCCCTGAGTGTACATTCATCAAGTGTCACTGCCTGTCAACAAGTTACTGACACTTGTCATAACACCATGCTTCAAGATATACTCCAGCATGTCTAAAACACTGTTGGGACCTATAAATACTTTGTATATATTTATAGACTGTAGTAAATGACCCAGGCAGGTGAAAATGTTTACCTGTTGTTGTGATAGTGACTATTTGAGTACTACTTCAGTACCTAATATTAGTGTCAGAACAAAGATTGGCTATGAAATCACAAAAACTATTATCAGAAAATGAAAAATATATAAATTAAAATAAAAATAAAAAAAATGTTATATCGGCAACACTTCTGCAAACGGCAGGAGCCAATGTTGCCGTTAGGTGAGCATCCATCGCCAACTTCATGGGCTTATATCTCAGCAAGTACTGACTCTAAAAAATTTTTTAATCCTATAACATATAGAAAAATGCGCTCATTAAAAAAAAAATCAAAATATTCGGAGCACAACGCGAGTGAACATAGATCTACATTTGGACAGTTTAAGGGTTTAACCTAGATTATAATCAAAACCTATTTATAGATGGAGTTGTACAGGAAGTGAATGCTGGGTGTTAAGGAGAGGTGTGGATTTCACAGTTAGGGTATCTGGTATGGAGTAGGAGTTGTCAGTTGCTTTTTGCTGATAGTTACTGCAAGACGAATTACACTATTTTCGGTACATGTATATTATCTCGCTTATCAGTGTGACCTTTCATAGTGGACCTTAGGTTAACATCCACTCTTATTCCTACCTCCTCTGCTACTAACTAGACTTTCAGGTATCTTGCCTGTGTTGCCCTGATTCAATTTTCTTCGAACATTGTGTCCCTGTGAATTGGGAATAACTTGGTTTATGTTTGGTCTCGTAGTGCCGATGTACACTGTACACCTTCAAAACTTCAACAGTTTTGTGGCATACAACACACAAGGCTTTATAAAACACCTGCTTTTACAAAGAAGTACTTTATGCCCCATTCTTCATTAACCCTTTCAGGGTTGAGACCCCTGATCCTTAACCCTTAGAGGGTTGACAGGCCCTCTCCCAAACTTGTTCTCAGGGTCGAAAAATCTTTGAAAAAAAAAAAAAAAAGATTTTATTCTTATGAAATGATGTTTTTTTTGTGAGTATTATAAGCCAATTTTTTTTTTTTGCGATCAATACTTAGAGACATGGAGGCATGAAGTTGACAAATTGAACTGCTTACAGCAACATCGCCGACTGCTGGTCACTTGGTAATACACTGGACCCCCGCATACCGTTGGCCTTACATAACGTTAAATCCGCATACCGCTACATTTTATCGCTAAGATTTTGCCTCGCATACCGCTAAAAAACCCGCTCAACGCTGTTCGTCCGAGACGCGTCTAATGTGCGCCCTTAGCCAGCCTCACGTTCCGCCGGTGGCATTGTTTACCAGCCAGCCTCCGCGGTAACATCCAAGCATACAATCGGAACATTTCATATTATTACAGTGTTTCTGGTGATTTTATCTGCAAAATAAGTGACCATGGGCCCCAAGAAAGCTTCTAGTGCCAACCCTACAGGAATAAGGGTGAGAATTACTATAGAGATGAAGAAAGAGATCATTGATAAGTATGAAAGTGGAGTGCGTGTCTCCGAGCTGGCCAGGTTGTATAGTAAACCCCAATCAACCATCGCTACTATTGTGGGCAACAAAAAGGCAATCAAGGAAGCTGTTCTTGCCAAAGGTTTAACTGTGTTTTCGAAACAGAGATCGCAAGTGATGGAAGATGTTGAGAGAGACTTATTGGTGTGGATAAATGAAAAACAGCTAGCAGGAGATAGCGTCTCTCAAGTGATCACAAGTGAAAAGGCTAGGAAGTTGCAAGAGGATTTAATTAAAAAAATGCCTGCAACTAGTGATGATGTGAGTGAATTTAAGGCCAGCAAAGGTTGGTTTGAGAGATTTAAGAAGAGTAGTGGCATACATAGTGTGATGAGGCATGGTGAGGCTGCCAGTTCGGACCACAAAGCAGCTGAAAAATATGTGCAGGAATTCAAGGAGTACATAGACAGTGAAGGACTGAAACCTGAACAAGTGTTTAATTGTGATGAAACAGGCCTGTTTTGGAAGAAAATGCCAAGCAGGACCTACATTACTCAGGAGGAAAAGGCATTCCCAGGACATAAGCCTATGAAAGACAGGCTTACTCTGTTGATGTGTTCCAATGCTAGTGGTGATTGCAAAGTGAAGCCTTTATTAGTGTATCACTCTGAAACTCCCAGACCGTTCAGGCAAAAGAATGTCCTCAAGGCTAATTTGTGTGTGCTGTGGAGGGCAAACAGTAAGGCATGGGTCACTAGGGACTTTTTCTATGACTGGTTACACCATGCATTTGCCCCCAATGTGAAAGATTACCTAACTGAAAAGAAATTAGAACTTAAGTGCCTCCTGGTGTTAGACAATGCCCCTGGTCATCCTACAGACGTGGCAGAGCGACTTTATGGGGACATGAAATTCATTAAGGTGAAGTTTTTGCCTCCTAATACCACTCCTCTCCTGCAGCCCATGGACCAGCAGGTTATTGCAAACTTCAAAAAACTGTACACAAAAGCTCTGTTTGAAAGGTGCTTTGTAGTGACCTCAGAAACTCAACTGACTCTAAGAGACTTTTGGAGAGATCACTTTAATATCCTCAATTGTGTAAACCTTATAGGTAAGGCTTGGGAGGGAGTGACTAAGAGGACCTTGAACTCTGCTTGGAAGAAACTGTGGCCAGAATGTGTAGACAAAAGGGATTTTGAAGGGTTTGAAGCTAACCCTGAGAGGAGTATGCCAGTTGAGGAATCCATTATGGCATTGGGAAAGTCCTTGGGGTTGGAGGATGTGGAAGAGTTGGTGGAGGAGGACAATGAAGAACTAACCACTGATGAGCTGCTAGATCAACTTCAACAGCAAGAGGCCAGACCTGAGGAAACTGGTTCGAAGGAGGGGAGAGAGAAATTGAAGAAATTGCCTACTACAAAGATTAAGGAAATCTGTGCAATGTGGCTGAAAGTGCAAACCTTTATGGATGAAAATCACCCTCACACAGCTATTGCAAGCCGTGCTGGTGACTATTACACTGACAATGTTGTGAAACATTTTAGGGAAGTCATAAAGGAACGAGAGGTACAGGCCACTATGGACAGATATGTTGTGCGACAGAACTCCAGTGACTCTGAAGCTGGTCCTAGTGGCATTAAAAGAAGAAGGGAAGTAACCCCAGGAAAGGACTTGACACCTCAAGTCTTAATGGAAGGGGATTCCCCTTCTAAACACTAACACTCTCTCCTCCTCCCATCCCATCAATCATCACCAGATCTTCAATAAAAGTAAGTGTCATGTAATTGTGCATGCCTTTTTCAGTTTGTGTGTATTAAAATTAATATTTCCTGTGGTAAAAATGTTTTTTTTTCATACTTTGGGGTGTCTTGCACGGATTAATTTGATTTCCATTATTTCTTATGGGGAAAATTCATTCGCATAACGATAATTTCGCATAACAATGAGCTCTCTTGCACGGATTAATATCGCTATGTGGGGGTCCACTGTAGTTTATTTTGTTTTTTTTCTACTTTTTTCTTTTATTTTTAATATTTTATTTTTTCAAGTAACTTTTATGGCCTCTGAGACCAATATAAAGACTATTTGGTATATATTCACTCATTGTATACTACACAATAACAGTACAAACTTTGCTGTCATTATATTGTTTACAAAACATGTTTACACAAACCAACAATAAAAAATGTTTATTACTATTTTTCTATCATTTTCTTTTTCAACAAGTCGGCCATCTCCCACCGAGGCAGGGTGACCCAAAAAAAGAAAGAAAATCCCCAAAAAGAAAATACTTTCATCATCATTCAACACTTTCACCACACTCACACATTATCACTGTTTTTGCAGAGGTGCTCAGAATACAACAGTTTAGACGCATACACATATAAAGATACACAACATATCCCTCCAAACTGCCAATATCCCAAACCCCTCCTTTAAAGTGCAGGCACTGTACTTCCCATTTCCAGGACTCAAGTCCGACTATATGAAAATAACCGGTTTCCCTGAATCCCTTCACTAAATATTACCCTGCTCACACTCAAACAGATCGTCAGGCCCCAAGCACCATTCGTCTCCATTCACTCCTATCTAACACGCTCATGCACGCTTGCTGGAAGTCCAAGCCCCTTGCCCACAAAACCTCCTTTACCCCCTCTCTCCAACCCTTTCGAGGACGACCCCTACCCCACCTTCCTTCCCCTATAGATTTATATGCTTTCCATGTCATTCTACTTTGATCCATTCTCTCTAAATGACCAAACCACCTCAACAACCCCTCTTCTGCTCTCTGACTAATACTTTTATTAACTCCACACCTTTTCCTAATTTCCACACTCCGAATTTTCTGCATAATATTTACACCACACATTGCCCTTAAACAGGACATCTCCACTGCCTCCAACCGTCTCCTCGCTGCTGCATTTACCACCCAAGCTTCACACCCATATAAGAGTGTTGGTACTACTAAACTTTCATACATTCCCTTCTTTGCCTCCATAGATAACGTTTTTTGACTCCACATATACCTCAACGCACCACTCACCTTTTTTCCCTCATCAATTCTATGATTAACCTCATCCTTCATAAATCCATCCGCCGACACGTCAACTCCCAAGTATCTGAAAACATTCACTTCTTCCATACTCCTCCTTCCCAATTTGATATCCAATTTTTCTTTATCTAAATCATTTGATACCCTCATCACCTTACTCTTTTCTATGTTCACTTTCAACTTTCTACCTTTACACACATTCCCAAACTCATCCACTAACCTTTGCAATTTTTCTTTAGAATCTCCCATAAGCACAGTATCATCAGCAAAAAGTAACTGTGTCAATTCCCATTTTGAATTTGATTCCCCAAAATTTAATCCCACCCCTCTCCCGAACACCCTAGCATTTACTTCCTTTACAACCCCATCTATAAATATATTAAACAACCATGGTGACATTACACATCCCTGTCTAAGACCTACTTTTACCGGGAAGTAGTCTCCCTCTCTTCTACACACCCTAACCTGAGCCTCACTATCCTCATAAAAACTCTTTACAGCATTTAATAACTTACCACCTATTCCATATACTTGCAACATCTGCCACATTGCTCCTCTATCCACTCTATCATATGCCTTTTCTAAATCCATAAATGCAATAAAAACTTCCCTACCTTTATCTAAATACTGTTCACATATATGCTTCAATGTAAACACTTGATCTACACATCCCCTACCCACTCTGAAACCTCCTTGCTCATCCGCAATCCTACATTCTGTCTTACCTCTAATTCTTTCAATTATAACCCTACCATACACTTTTCCTGGTATACTCAGTAAACTTATTCCTCTATAATTTTTACAGTCTCTTTTGTCCCCTTTCCCTTTATATAAAGGGACTATACATGCTCTCCGCCAATCCCTAGGTACCTTCCCCTCTTTCATACATTTATTAAACAAAAGTACCAACCACTCCAACACTATATCCCCCCCTGCTTTTAACATTTCTGTCATGATCCCATCAGTTCCAGCTGCTTTACTCCCTTTCATTCTACGTAATGCCTCACGTACCTCCCCCACACTTACATTCTGCTCTTCTTCACTCCTAAAAGATGGTATACCTCCCTGACCAGTGCATGAAATTACTGCCTCTCTTTCTTCCTTAACATTTAAAAGTTCCTCAAAATATTCTCGCCATCTACCTAATACCTCCCTCTCCCCATCTACTAACTCCCCTACTCTGTTTTTAACTGACAAATCCATACTTTCCCTAGGCTTTCTTAACTTGTTTAACTCACTCCAAAATTTTTTCTTATTTTCTTATTTTCACACACAGAGTCACTGGACAGGTTCCTGTAACTACAAGAGGTTCTGAAAGCTTGTTGTTGTGTGTGAGTGGGCTTGTAAATATGCTGAGTCACCTGCACGTCTTGTGTCACAAAGATGCATCATACCACCACTTACTAACCCTTACTGCCTTCCACAACACATCCCTTCCTCCCCACACACCTACCTTCCTTCTTTCTTTCCTTCCTTCCTTCCTACCTACCTTCCCTCCTTCCTCTCATCTCTTCCTACCTACCTTCCCTCCTTCCTTCCTTTTTTTTTTTTCCTTCAAGTAACTTTTATGGCCTGTGAGACCAATACAGTATATTGAATGTATATTCACTTGTTGTATGATACATAACTATACAAACAGTTATTATATTGTTTACAAAGCATGTTTACACAAACCAACAATAAAAAATGGGTTTATTGGTCTCTATTCTGGCTGCCACTCTGTCATTTTATTTCGGTTAACTGTCAACAGTGTGACATCTCATTTGTCATGCCACCGAGGTGCAAACACCTGCACCTCACCTCTACGAGTGCCTGTGTCGAATGCACGTCGATTTGCACGCACTGTACCGCACACATCTGTCATGTTCACTCACAGAAAATCACTGAGTAAGGGGCTTTTGTACCAGTTATCAGTATATAATGTATGCCCCTTACCAAGATGTGGTTCCATCATTGTTCTAACCACATCACCAGAGATACCCAATAACTTCCTGGTATCTTTCAATGTATTACTTCCAGTGTACACAATAATAGCCAATACAAGACCAGTGTAGCAGTCACAAAGTACAAACAGCTTTATACCAAAGCGTTTCTTCTTGCTTGGTATATACTGCTTAAACGACAGTCTACCTTTGAACAAAATCAAAGACTCGTCAATAACAAGCTTCCTGAAGGGATAAAAATACATGGAGAATTTCTGTTTCAGATACATAAACACATTCCTAATCTTATATAACCTGTCGTTTGTCAGGGTTGGTTTTATCTGATAAGTGTAGCATACGTAATAGTAGCACCAACCGATTCACTGGTATAATATCACTGAAAGCTGGGGTTGAAATCAGGCAGTCTGTCAACTAGTATGATTTGACAGTGTGCTTATATGCAAGTGGCATAAGCATTATTGTAGCAAAGAAAAGATACATCTCAGCCACAGTTGTATGCTTCCACTGGTGTAGGTGTGATCTTGGTGAAAGAATTGTTTGCCATGGTGTAATCGAAATGTGTGTTACTTTCCCTATTATTTCCATCGGATTTATCAAAGAATAACTGGAAACATTCCAGTTCAGTGGCACTGTTCCCAAGTGTACAAGATGGCCATATTCCACTTTGAGTTTCATCAAAGTGATGGGGACTGGGAACAAAACTGGTACCTTGCTGCCAATCCCAGATGCAGTCTGCTCGTGGGTACTGGATATTGACAGGTGGTTGTGGAGGTTGTGGTTGTGCAGGCTGGTGTGGTGGATGGGTGAGGCTGGGCTTTGTTGTAGATGCGCTAAGTCAGCGGCGTGGCTATCAGCATGGGCCACTGCTGGTGCCTCATGGTGCATGGCACCACCACCATCTGATGATGCATGCACATTATCCATCCCAATTGTAACAATATCATCTTCATTTTCACTATCTGTTCTTGTTGTACAGCCATGGGATGTACTCTGAGATGTACTCCTTCCCCTTGGAATAGCATATGGCACACTACCAGAATGCATGTAATGTCGTATATACTGACGCTTCATTTGAGAATATTCCACTTCACTCTTGCTACTGGAACTGTTTTTTAAGAGCTTGGATATCATATTCACTATCACTATCATCACCACTGCTCACATTTGAATCCCGGACATGGGAAAATATGAGTTTCCTCTTTCGTTCTGGTACACCTGAACATGAACAAGACGGCCCAGCACCAGAGGTGGAAGGTTGAGGGTCGTCTGTGTTTTCATCACTATTACCAGTATTATGGGCACTACTTTCAGTCACAAACTCCTCAAAACCATGAAATTCACCTTCACTGACACTTCCATCTGTGTGTGAACTAACACTTGGGAACAGAAGAGTCCCAATTCGCCTGGGAGTGAGGAGTTTCTTACCATGAGGCATGGTAAACAGGGCATACTGAAATGGCGTTCCCACAATGCAATGCAGGTGCTCCGATTTTTTTCATACTGTGCACACTGACCACGCAGACCCATTCTCTCACATGCAGGCCTACTAGCTTTCTCCTGCAAGATTTGAAGGCACTAGAATTTTGGTGTAGTATTACGGGACTGACACTGGCTCTTGAGCCACAATACTATGGGACCAACCCTGAAAGGGTTTAACAGGTGGCACTCACTCTGCACTGTTCTTTTCCTTTTTCCTTCCATAACTGAAGAATATATCTGATAAATGAAAAGATTAGAACTAAAACATGAGCAAATTTTGACAACTTGTTACAAGCAGCAAATTCCCTAACTTTAAAGGACTGAAAATGAGGGTTTATTTGTTTTACTATTTATAAATAATTAGGAGTTGGTGTGGGATGCATAAAATCTTGTGGTGGGCTGCACGTGATTCATGGGCTACAGTTTGGAGACCCGTAGTTTAATGGAAGGGAATTCAGTGCATTGTATTCGATCTTGTCATCTTTCTTTCAACAAATTGGCTGTATCCCACCAAAGCAAGGTGGCCCAAAAAGAAAAAAACAAAAGGTTTTCTTTTTAACTTAAGTACAGCCTCTCCTCACTTAATGACAGAGTTCCGTTTCTAAGACCACGTCGTTAAACGAATTCATCGCTAAGTGAGGAGCATACTATAATGGTGATGAGTTTGTGTCAACCATCTGTGATATCATTTTAATGTCACTGTTGCACCATTTATAATATTTCTGGTATATTTTTAAATGCTTATATAATAGTGTACTGTATAGTGAAATAAAAAGAATAGAGGAAATCAGCTCTTAATATACACCTACCATCCGACTTACAACCTGCTCGATATACATCCACTCAACTTACGACCGTACATCTGGCAGCTGGGCTAGGCCGGCTGATACATACCATTGTACAATATGTGACGATACTCACGGCGGCAATGCACCACGCAGGCAGCATCAGTTTGAGTTACCCTGCCCTATCAGCAGCATCATACTGTGTTAACTGTACTAACTGGACAGTAAATTTCACCATGGTCCCAAAGAGTAAGTCTGAATTTTGCACTGGAGATTGCCACAGAAGGCAAGAAAGGCTCTTACTCTCGAACTCTCCCTATTTGTTTTCACTGTTGCACATAAATCTATCTGTATTTGTCTGCCTGTATATCTGTCTACCTGTGTGTCTGTCTTTCTGTCTACCTGTGTGTCTGTCTTTCTGTCTACCTGTGTGTCTGTCTTTCTGTCTACCTGTGTGTCTTTCTGTCTGCTTGTCTCTCTGTCTCAGAGCTGCTCATGAACCAACAGGTATTATACACGAACCAGAGTTGTCACATCTTCAATATGATGCTAATATCGCTATACAGCTTATTTATCTATCACAATTCATCTAATATGACAAACAATATATGTAAATAACATAAAAACCTGATATACACTCTAGAATGAATAAAATATGAACTTAACTACTTTAAACTCCACATCTTGCACCTGTGCTGGCATGCAAGTGCACATTAAAATCATTAACCCTTTGAGGGTCGACAGGCCCTCTTCGAAACTTGTTCTCATGGTCGGCCAAATTTAAAAACAAAAAAAAATTATTTTTTCTTATGAAAAGATAGAGAATCTTTTCCCGATCATAATGACACCAAAAGTATGAAATTTGATGGAAAACTTACGGAATTATGCTCTCGCGAAGTTAGCGGTCTCAACGATGTTTATGCAGCAGCGATTTTGCCCACTTTGAGCCCTATTTTCTACCAATTCCAATGTACTAGTCGACAAAAATCTTAACTATTTTGCTAGGACTCCATTTTTTCTATCGAATGCGTACAAGAAATCACCCATTTACCAATTTCAACTATCCAATAAAGTGGTCAGAATTTAGCAATTTTGCCAATTTCACACAAATTTCAAAAGATGCCAATTTCCAAATAGGGTCCAGAATAAACAAGAAAGACATTCCTGGCACTAAAATAACAAGTTCTCTGTTCGTTAGTCACATCCTCAGGCCCCTCTTTATATTACCTTGGCTTTCCACTTTGAATTTTTATTATTACAAATAATAGAAGATTTACTGTTATGCAGACTACTGCATTACTGTAGAAATGGTATAAATAATATCAGCGTACTTGACAAAGAATATTAGACTCACCAGTTGACGTGTATTGGACGATTGGCATGATTTGTTTACTTTTGAACTTTGATAAAAATCGAACATTTCTGCTACTTTGCGCTCAATTTCAAGGTACTTTTCATTGTAAAACCAGTCAAAATCATCTCAATTTTTGTAATATGTCTTCCATTCTATAAAATGAGACCAAGAAAAGTAGAATACAACAATAAATACCATACGAAAATACAGTGCAAAGTCGCTGTTTTATTCCAAAAACACGGTCAAATTTTTTTTTTCTCATTACGCACTGTGTGCTGCAGGATTTTTTTTATACTGCACACACTGACCACATAGACCCATTCTTTCATATGTAGGCCTACCAGCTTTCTCTCACCAGATTTGAGGGCGCTAGAATTTAGGCGTACTAGTACGTCAAAAACCCTGGGTCGTAAGCCGTACTAGTACGGCCGAAACCCTCAAAGGGTTAAGAGTGTGTTATTGGCCTTGAAGATGCCATATTAATAATAATAATAATAACAATACACTAATAATCACTCTGAGGCGCATTAAATGTGTATAAAACGTTAATATAGACATTTTGCTTAATCCATCTATGATTTTTTTTCAAAATTATATAATAAACACGCTATGTAACATATAAATTGACATAAACATGAGATGTTTTTCCAGTTGGCTTGACAGAGTGAACAGGAACCATTCATGTTCGAGCTGGCAACAACAACAACAACAACAACTAGTTTGTTTACAAAACTCGCGAACCTTCTACACTCTCATTCTCACTCTCGTTTATTCATTTAATCTTGTTTACGCACCTCTCACTCAACATTAAGACTACAGATATTTTAAGGTAAGTAATGAGTAAGCACTATATTATATTATAGTTTAACCCTTTGACTGTTTTGGCCGTATATATACGTCTTATGAGCCAGTGTTTTGGATGTATTAATACCCATAAATTCTAGCGGCTTCAAATCAAGCAGGAAGCTGGTAGGCCCACATGTGAGAGAATGGGTCTGTGTGGTCAGTGTGCACCACAAACAAAATCCTGCAGCATGCAGTGCATAATGAGAAAAAAAAAGAACTCTGACCATTTTTTTTGGATTAAAACCCCGACTTTGAGGTGTATTTTCATATAGTATTTATCGTTATACATATTCTCGTGATAAAATGGAAAACATATTACAGAAATAGAGATGATTTTGATTACTTTCACGATGAAAACTACCTTGAAATTGAGCTCAAAGAAGCGGAAATGTTCGATTTTTACCGATGTTCAGGAGTAAGCAAATCACACCACACATCCAATACACATCAACTGGGGAGTCTAATATTCTTTCACTAGTGCACTGATAATATTTATATCATTTTTACAATAATGCAGTAGTCTGCATAACAGTAAATTTTGTATTTTTTGTATGACTAAAAAATCAAAATAGAAAGCAATAGTAATATAAGAGGGGCCTAGAGACATGACTAATGAAAAATTTTGCAACATAGAATGACAGTTTCAGAAAGGGGCTTGCGACAGTCAAAGGGTTAATAATAATACTATTATTATTAACCCTTAGACTGTCGCAGGCCCCTTTCTGAAACTGTCATTCTATGTCAATAAAGTTTTGGAAAAAAAAAAAAATTATTTTTTTCTTATGAAATGATAGAGAACCTTTTCCCAATGGTAATGACACCAAAAGTACGAAATTTGGTCAAAAACTCATGGAATTACGCTCCCGCGAAGTTAGCGGTCTCGGTGACATATACTCATCGGCGATTTCGCCGACTTTGAGCCATTTTTGGCCAATTCCGTTGTTCCAGTTGACGAAACTCATAGCTATTTCCTTAGAACTCCATTTTTTCTATCAGTTGAGTACAAGAAGCCGCCCATTTACTGACTTGAACTACCCAATAAAGTGGTCAGGAATTGGCAATTTGGCCAATTTCACGCAAATTAAAAAAGATGCCAGTTTCAAAATAGGGTCCAGAATAAACAATGTAGACATTCTTGGCACTAAAATAACATATCCTCTGTTCATTAGTCATGTCTCTAGGCCACTCTTATATTACTATTGCTTTCTATTTAATTTTTTATTCATACAAAAAAATAAAATTTTCTGTTATGCAGACTAACGCATTATTGTAAAAATGGTATAAATAATATAAGTGCCCTAGTGAAAGAATATTAGACTCCCCAGTTGAAGTGTATTGGACGTGTGGTGTGATTTGCTTACTCCTGAACATCGGTAAAAATCGAACATTTCCGCTACTTTGAGCTCAATTTCAAGGTTTTTTCATCGTGAAAGTAATCAAAATAATCTCCATTTCTGTAATGTTTTTCATTTTATCACATGAGACCATAAAAACGAGAATACAACGACAAATACTATACAAAAATACACCTCTTTTTTCAAAGTTGGGGTTTTAATCCAAAAAAAATGGTCAGTTTTTTTTTTTCTCATTACGCACTACATGCTGCAGGATTTTTTTTATGTGGTGCACACTGACCACACAGACCCATTCTCTCACATGTGGGCCTACCAGCTTTCTTCTGCTTGATTTGAAGCCGCTAGAATTTACGTGTATAAATATGTCAGAAACAGTGGCGCGTAAGACGTATGTATACGACCGAAACAGTCCAAGGGTTAAAGATAACAGTAACATACGATACTGTGTGAGATGTAAAATTTACAATACAGTTCACTGCCTTGTGTACATAATATTATTATTATTATTATTAACACACTGGCCGATTCCCACCAAGGCAGGGTGGCCCAAAAAAGAAAAACTTTCACCATCATTCACTCCATCACTGTCTTGCCAGAAGGGTGTTTTACACTACAGTTTTTAAACTGCAACATTAACACCCCTCCTTCAGAGTGCAGGCACTGTACTTCCCATCTCCAGGACTCAAGTCCAGCCTGCCGGTTTCCCTGAATCCCTTCATAAATGTTACTTTGCTCACACTCCAACAGCACGTCAATTATTAAAAACCATTTGTCTCCATTCACTCCTATCAAACATGCTCACGCATGCCCACTAAGTCCAAGCTCCTCACACACAAAACCTCCTTTACCCCCCCCTTCAACCTTTCCTAGGCCGACCCCTACCCTGCCTTCCTTCCGCTACAGACTGATACAACTCTTGAAGTCACTCTGTTTCGCTCCATTCTCTCTACATGTCCGAACCACCTCAACAACCCTTCCTCAGCCCTCTGGACAACAATTTTGGCAATCCCGCACCTCCTCCTAACTTCCAAACTACGAATTCTCTGCATTATATTCACACCACACATTGCCCTCAGACATGACATAATATACAGTACATAAATGATTAAAATATATCAATAGAAGTAAATTATGGTAAAAAGAATAAAATAATGAGTGTACATTACATTACAGTACTATGTAGGTACGGTATTTATATAGCAAAGGTTTGACATTATGCCCTACCCAGTATGTCGGCAATTTTCAAAGGTTCGACTTACGTCCATTTTGACTTGCAACCAGTTGGTCGGAACCAAGCTCGGTCATAAGTCGGATGGTACCTGTACATTATTTAGGTACGAATACTGGTCAGAGAGTCCGTCGTAAGTCCGAGGCATCTGTAAACGAGTATGTAGCTATGTGAGGAGAGGCTGTAATGTATACAGAAGGGGGTTACTAGTTCCCTTGCTCCCAGCATTTCAGTCGCCTCTTACGACACGCACGACACGGAGGAAGAATTTTGTTCCACTTCCTCATGGAGATAAGAGGAAATAAACAAGAACAACTAGCAAGAAAATAGAAGGAAACCCAAAGGGGTGTGTATATATATGCTTGTACAGTGTACATGCACGTGCAGTGTGACCTAAGTGTATGTAGTAGTAGCAAGATGTACCTGAAATCTTGCATGTTTATGAGACAGAAAAAAGACACCAGCAATCCTACCATCGTGTAAAACAATTACGTACAGGTTTCTGTTTTACACTCACTTGGCAGTACCTCCCTTGTCATTTTCATAAAATAATAGGGTTGCCCTCTCCCACAAAATAAGATGGAAGTGGCTGTAAGGCTGCTGGACACAAACATTAAGTTGTCATCCTTACATGTGTATATTCTGATAGTTTCCCAGATGTAGACTTTATTACACCCTCCACATGGTATATTGTAAACCAGGGGTTGGCAAACTGCGGCCCCCGGGCCACTTGTCATGCGCAGCAACTTCAAATATTTATAAATAGTAAAACTAATGAACCCTCATTGTAAGTCACTTATTCATTCATTTATATTTATTTATTAGACTGATTTTTTTCTCTTGGGCCCTCAAAAAATGTGTAAAATATATGATGTGGCATACGTAGTGAAAAAGGTTGGAGACCCCTGCATGGATCCAACTAACATGGATCCAACAACACCAGAGTTTACACTCTGGTGTTGTTGGATCCATGTTAGTTGTGGTAGTCTTTGTAACGTCCCTGATTGTCTTAATGACTTGCCATGTATACATTGGATGGAGGAAACTGTGATGGCAGTGGTCCCGGTGGGTATGATGTACGTACATTTTATGTCTTCCTAGGTAGCTGCTCTATTGAGTGCACAAAGCCATTACCCAGTCAAAAAATGTACATACATCTTGACCACCACCAACTCAGTTTCCTCCCCCTTAAAAACCCAACATACCCATAGCAAGAGTTACCACTAAGACCATCAGGATTTTACACAGACTCCCCTAACAGAACTGAGAGAGACAAGTTTACAGGACATCATGTGGATGGTGTGATCAATTCTACATTGGGGAAACTGCCAGAAGTTTCCAAACATACTTGCATGACAATGTGCCATAGTGTCGACAACTTAAAAATTGTGTCCAGCAGCCTGTCACCCACTCCTGTCTCATTTTGTGGGATAGGGCTACCATACTTTTTACAAAAATGGCAGGATCAAACACAGATGTGTTGAATTCTCTTCCATTAAACTCGCTAGCACAAAATAATGGTATTTTAGTTTGTGTATACTGATAGTACATATTGTATTAGAACAAAGGAACAAACCTGGCCTGCTGCAGTGCCCCCAAGCTTCTTGGAACATCCTCTTCAAGGGGGCTCCTTGGTGCGGTGAAGAGGCTCTTGGTCTGAGGAATTAGACTTTTCGGTCTCCTTCGTTTGACCGAACCTAATTACCCCCAATCCCCCCTTCCCTATCCCATCCTCCCCATTCCCCCTATCCTTCCCTTTTCCCCATCCCGTTTGTAGCCTCTGGGGTCCTCCCCTTTGGCATTATGGTTTCTAGGTGGGGGGGGGGGGGAAAGTGTGCTGGGGTTCATCCCATTTTGTGGGGTTCCTCGGGAGTGAGTGTAATTTGCCATGGAATCTTGATCATCTGGAGGTGGCCTGCTCCCTTCCTGGATTTCCAGGAGGTGGGGCGGGGTGTCCTGCAGGTGACGGGTGCATCTCCAGAGGCTGCCTGTCGGTGTTGGGTTCGTGGCGGTGCTCCCTGATGATGCTGTCTGGGGTCATTTGTTAGACTTGGCTAGTATTTTTACCGCCAAGTTGTATGTCATCCTCATAGCGCTTCTCTGTATTACATGTCTCCTTTGGCATTTGTGATCATTTGTGATTCCTTCAGCACTTTACAGGCCGTTAAACAATTTGATTCCCCTCGTCCATTGGTTCTTTGTATTCAACTTTGGTTGCGCTGTGTGGCTAGCAAAAACAAAGATGTCATTCTCTGTTGGGTCCCTGGACACGTTGATGTGCAAGGGTATGAACAGGCGGATGCTGCTGCACAGTCAGCTGTATGCGATCTTCTGGTGTCCTATAGAGGTATTCCATTCAGGGATTATTTTACAGTCCTCTCTGCCCATCTTCGCGGCCATTGGCAACAATGGTGGTCGAACATGCACCATAACAAATTGCACTCTATTAAACTATTTTTAAGTTTGTAGGCATCTTGCCACCATTGCCGTACTTGGGAAGACTTTCTCCTGTCTCTGCACTGGCCATACTCGCCATACCCATGGGTATCTCATGGAACGTCACCCTATTCCTCTCGGAGGTATGTCAGGTCCCTATTTTGGTTCTTCACTTGTGGACTGTGCTTTACCAGTGAGCTTGCAGGATTTATCTCTACCGATGCCGCTGCCCTACCATTCTTACCTTCTCTTCCCTTCTTGCAGACAGCCCTGCCTTTAACTTATGATCACTTTTTGACTTTGTCAGCAACTTCTTTACTATATGAACTTTGACACACAACCCCTAGCATCCCTTCCAGTCCTTTTCTCCCCTCACCTCTGATCCCCTCTCCACCTAGCTGTTTATAGCCCTGGCACTATTTTCTGCCCCACAGTGCTGCATGACCCTTGTTGGTTTAGCGCTTTGATTATAATAATTCTTGGAACATCCACTCAACACCTGTCTTCCCAGCCTTGCCCACTAAGCACATGACAACCCTGCCTGAATGTATTACATAAAATGCAATTTTTTTGGTTGCATTTTGTATTTGATAGTTTGTGGTGAAATGTATCAATAAGAGTCCTTTGCAGTCTTACTCATATGCTGACACTGTGCCATTCCTCTAGAATCCCTCAAGTGCATGGAATGTTTTAAAAAATTATGGTGAATGAGTAGTTATGTGCAATATTATCCTGGTCTTATCCTTTTATTCAAAGTATAGATGCTTTTTGTATAAAAAAACAATCACTTATTAAAATTAATTTAATAAGCAAAACAGTAACAATTAGTTGGCCTTGCTCTTAAAATTTCTCTTCAATAATGTGCCTGAGAGCAAACTTGAAGAGCTGTGCATTTGCTGTCTGAAGATGGCTGCTATTCTGAAGATCATCATTGGTCTTTGAATTTCCCTCTGTTACTGTAGTTTCCTGGACACTGTAAGAAAATATGACAATTACAGGCAAGTACTAATGAACTAATATTTATATTGCAGTAACCCTCCATTTATTTTGAAGTGCCGAAATTGGGTTTGGTTTCATTAAAGGCAGCTTCTCTTGTGGGATGGTGGTGGGTGATATATATTTCAACTGTCCAATTTATCCTGTTGGTGATATTGTTTAGATGTTGGGACAGAGCAGAACTCTCCTGCCTGTATTTCAAATCTTTTGTGGTTCACATTTCTTGTTAGGGAAGACAGGATAGCAAATTCTATGTACACAGAGTCATAGCCTTGGCAAAGGATTTGAATAAACCATGGCTTAAGCCAACAAGCAATGAGAAAAACAGCAGTGAAACCCTCAATACAATGTTTTGTCCATGACTGGACTATCAGGTATACAAAAACACACAGATACATGGCCTTACAAGGCAAACAAGCACTCTGATGTCAAGCTCAGTAGAAGTGACAAGCAAGATCTTGAGTAGACATAAACAATATGCATATTTTAAATGCTGATGAGCAGAGGGTTGAGGGAGGCACGGGTGTAAGTTCATATGAAATACGTACAATATTGTTATTGCATAAATCATGTACAGTATGCACAATAGGACCTGCAAGAGTGTACATTCTATGGGTTTGTTCAGTAGAGTCAGATAGTCCATAGTCCATGGTGTGCACATGTAAACTGCTGTGAAAGATGCATGCATTGCTGATTTTGTCTATCCTGTAAGCATATTTGTGTTCTTGAAGGTGAGTCTGAAGGTCATGCCCTATCTCACAGATATACACCTTACTAAATCCTTCATGCACATGCTGTGAACCCCTACCACAGTGGTACTCTTTGTGAGATCTTTTGTGATTTTGTTGGTAATGATAGCAATATCCATGTTGCCTTTGGGCAACATGAATATTGCTGTTTCCTGAGAGTGGTGTGGATGAACAAGGCTTTTCTTCTGAAAGAGGTGAATTGTAATGGGATTTAAGAGTGGTGAAGTGTCGTTGGTGTTTTTTGTTCCTTCAAGAAATTCATTACAAAGCCTGAGGGTGTGGAGAAAGAGATGATGACTGCATTTACTCCTCGTCATTTTCATTTGGGGATTTTCTGTAAACCCTGTTTGTGAATGTTCCCTTCCATTCTGAGGGAAAGTGTTAACAAATCATCCTTTTCTTCCTCAAGGTAAACAATGGTGAGGTCTGCTGAGTTAAATGTATCCTTAAATTGAAGATTAAATTGTCTAGACACAATGATCAAGACATCGTTGACATAGCCATGTGATGCATGGGATGTTTACTAAACACTCCCTCAAAGATCTAAAAAAAGAGCACTTCAAGAACATCACATGGCTATGCTGATGTCTTAGTCACTGTCCCTAGACACTTTAACCTTCACCAGATTTTAAGCACAAGCTACACTTAGTAGAATCCACTATTCAGTTTATCATGCTGGAAGAAAAGGATGACTGGTTACCCTTTCTTAACATCCTCTTCATCAAGGAAGAGACAAATACAGAGTTTAAAGAAAATCCAATAAAAATGGCTTTACACTATTATTTTTCCCACCAAGACCCCAAAACTAAACAAATCCTGAGGGGGCAGAGGAAGAAACCCGCAATTCCTCCACACCCTCTGGATTTGTAATGAAGTTCTTCTTGAACAAAAACACATCAAGGATGCTTTTTGTGTCCCCAAGTTCCCATTCAGCTGCTCTTACTCCTCCACACTACTCCCACTGAAACTAACACTGATTGTCATCTTATCCTCCCCACAGGACTGGTTCCTTCCACTATCACTGTTACCTTCCAAAGAAAAATACATGGACATTGTTGTCATAGCTAGCAAAAACCATAAGAGATGTCACTAGACCTCACACACCAAACTATATTACTGCTAAAGGGGTTTACATATGGTGTGGAGTACAGATACACACTCCTTTATCCAAAACCCTTGGGGCCAGTAGTGTTTCGAATTTCAGAATGAAAGTGGGGTCTAGGGCAGCATCCCATAATCAAACATTAACTCTGCAGCAAAAAACGTATGAATACTCACATTAAGCGAGATAAATAAAGACTACAAATATTACTACATTTTATTTATAGAGTAATATATTGATGAATGAAATACAGTGGACCCCCGCATACCGTACGCATCGCATACCGTTCAATCCGCATACCACTCGCTTTTATCGCAAAAATTTTGCCTCACATACCGCCCAAAAACCCGCTCACCGCTCTTCATCCGAGACGCGTCCAATGTGCTCCCTTAGCCAGCCTCACATGTGCCACCGGTGGCATTGTTTACCAGCCAGCCTCCGCGGTAACATCCAAGCATACAATCGGAACATTTTGTATTATTACAGTGTTTTTGGTGATTTTATCTGCAAAATAAGTGACCATGGGCCCCAAGAAAGCTTCTAGTGCCAACCCTACAGCAATAAGGGTGAAAATTACTATAGAGATGAAGAAAAAGATCATTGATAAGTATGAAAGTGGAGTGCGTGTCTCCGAGCTGGCCAGGTTGTATAATAAACCCCAATCAACCATCGCTACTATTGGTGGTACAGCTGCTGCTGCTGCTGCTGCTGCTGCACTGTCAGCTGCTGCTGCTGCTGTAGCACCATCAGCTGCTGCTGCTGCTGTACCACTGTCAGCTGCTGCTGCTGCTGTAGCACTGTCAGCTGCTGCTGCTGTTGTACCACCGTCAGCTGCTGCTGCTGCTGTAGTACCGTCTGCTGCTGCTGTAGCATCGTCTGCTGCTGCTGTAGCACTGTCAGCTGCTGCTGCTGTTGTACCACCATCAGCTGCTGCTGCTGCTGCTGTAGTACCGTCTGCTGCTGCTGTAGCATCGTCTGCTGCTGCTGTAGCACTGTCAGCTGCTGCTGCTGTAGCACCATTGTTGGTGTGGCTTATTGAGAATACCAAGAAACAATTAACCCCAGAGGATTTTCCATCCAGGATAACCCAAAAAAGTCAGTGTCATCGAAGACTGTCTAACTTATTTCCATTGGGGTCCTTAATCTTGTCTCCCAGGATGCAACCCACACCAGTTGACTAACACCCAGGTGAACAGGGAAAAATGCCTGGAACTAGTGCTCATATTGGTGAATTTAAAGCCAGCAAAGGTTGGTTTGAGAGATTTAACCCTTTGAGGGTCGACAGGCCCTCTCCGAAACTCGTTCTCAGGGTCGACCAAATTTAAAAAAAAAAAAAAATTATTTTCTCTTAGGAAAAGATAGAGAATCTTTTCCCGATCATAAAGACACCAAAAGTTTGAAATTTGATAGAAAACTTACGGAATTATGCTCTCGCAAAGTTAGCGGTCTCGGCGATGTTTACGCATCGGCGATTTTGCCCACTTTGAGCCCCATTTTCGGCCAATTTCCCTGTACTAGTCGACAAAAAACATGAATATTTCGCTAGAACTCGATTTTTTATATCGAATGGGTGCAAGAAACCACCCATTTATGAAATTCAACTATCCAGTACAGTGGTCAGAATTTAGCAATTTTGCCAATTTCACACAAATTTCAAAAGATGCCAATTTCAGAATAGGGTCCAGAATAAGCAAGAAAGACATTCCTGGCACTAAAATGACATTTTCTCTAGTCATTAGTCATGTCTCAAGGCCCCTCTTATATTCTTTTGCTTTCCACTTTGAATTTTTATTCTCACAAAAATTATAAGATTTACTGTTATGCAGACTACTGCATTAGTGTAAAAAATGGTATAAATATTATTGGTGCACTTGTGAAAGAATATTAGACTCGCCAGTTGATGTGTATTGCACGCTTGGCACGATTTGTTTACTTTTGAAGTTTGGTAAAAATCGAACATTTCTGCTACTTTGAGCTCAATTTCAAGGCACCTTTCATTGTAAAACCAGTCAAAATCATCTCAATTTCTGTAACATGTCTTCCATTCTATAAAATGAGACCAAGAAAACTAGAATACAACAATAAATACCATACGAAAATACACTGCAAAGTCGCTGATTTATTCCAAAAAAAATGGTCAAAGTTTTTTTTTTCTCATTATGCACTGTGTGCTGCAGGATTTTTTTTAGACTGTGCACACTGACCACATAGACCCATTCTTTCATATGAAGGCCTACCAGCTTTCTCCCACTAGATTTGAGGCCGCTAGAATTTATGTGTACTAGTACGTCAAAAACCCCTACGCGTAAGACGTACTAGTACGACCAAAACCCTCAAAGGGTTAAGAATCGTAGTGGCATACACAGTGTGATAAGGCCTGTTCTGGAAGAAAATGCCAAACAGGACCTACAGTACTCAGGAGGAAAAGGCACTCCCAAGACACACTGTCTCATCAGTCATTGCTGCATCTTCAATAAAGGTAAGTGTCATTTATTCTTCATTTAGTAGAGTAGTACATGCACAATATATATTGTGCATGTACTACTCTACTATTGTGCATGTATCCTTCTCTTTGTGTGTAGGAAAATGTATATTCATGTGGTAAAATTTTTTTTTCATACTTTTGGGTGTCTTGCACGGATTAATTTGATTTCCATTATTTCTTATGGGGAAAATTCATTCGCATACCGATCATTTCGCGTAACAATCAGCCCTCTTGCATGGATTAAAGTCGCTATGCGGGGGTCCACTGTAATGAGATAATTATAGATCAGGAACATGATTCTCAAGTGATGAAACAGCACTATAACAGATGGCATTTTTAAAGACTTAACTGATCACACTTTTTCACCTGTGTTCACAGTGTCATCATCATTATCACTACTATTCTCATGCTTATTTGCATTTAACACCATTTCTTTAAATCATAAACAGTGGTAGTTCCAACACCATATTCTTCAGTAAGACGCTGCACTGACACACCACAATCAAGCTTCTGCAGTAACTCTACTTTGTGTGTTATTGATAACATCAGATGCTTCCTCTTCTTTTTCTCACTGTTACCCATAGGGGTATCTACAGCTCTTTTTGACATTTTCACAGTGAAATTAAACAGTCACAAAATAAAAAAGCAAAAACAAAATAAAGTGGAACCTCGGCTTACGAACTTAATTCGTTCCGTGACCGTGTTCATATCCTGATTTGTTTGTATGCCGAGTCAATTTTCCTCATTTAAATTAATTGAAAGGCATTAATCTGTTTCGGCGGGATTCCTGCTCTCAGAGGCAGGAAAAATACACTTCAATATAACGCTAATATCAACTCTACGGCTTATTTATCTATCACCACTGATCTAATATGACATAATAAACAATATAAATAACACAGAAACTTGATATATTCTCTAGAATGAATAGAATATGTCATTATGTGACAAGTGGAGGCGGCCATAACCACTCCCGCATTGTTGTGGTATTCACTGCCATCTAGTGATGGCCTTTCGAAGCCGTCTATTATTATAATTATATTATTAAAGTACATTTTTATATTATTATTATATGTATTATTATTATATTACATATTATATTATTATCATAATGGGGAAGAGCTTGTGGGGGTAAGGGGATGGAAGGTATTCAGGCTTAATTTAGAGAACTGGAACACAAATCCAATCCCCTAGATCAAGAGCTCCTCACCATGTACATACTAATAATAATAATAATTATAACAATAATAATAATACAATAGTAATAATAATAATAACAGTAAGGAGAAACTTCAAAAGGCTGCCAGTAGTTGGCAGCACCATCAGCAAAACATCGATAACCACTACTTTTCACCTGTCTAGACTTAAGTAACCTATAGGTATTAGGTTAAGTCTGCCCAAAATGCCTTGGCATGATAGTGGCTTTCTGTGCTCCAATCATATTATATGTAAACACACACTGTAACCTTTGCAAAGAAATAAATATTTTGCTTATTTATTTCTTTAAGGAACCTCCCTCGAGGAGGAAATACATATCCTGAAGCTTTGTTCGTATCCAGAAGCAAAAAATCGACTGAATGATGGTTCGTATCCTGAAAATTTTGCATGGTGGGGGTGTTCGTAAGCCTAGGTTCCACTGTATCAGCGAAAAGCAGATGCACGTGTGAACACTACATGTGCTGAGACAACTGACACCTGCCACTCTGGCTGTCAGTGACTGGTGTTTCACACTCCACGAAAAAATTTTGGTTTTTGAAACTTTTCGAATTTCAGAATTTTGGATAAAGGAATGTGGACCTGTATGTAGTAAGGTATACATTGGTGAAACAGGGTGTGACCTTCAAACTCACTTGCAACTCACAAGATCAATACGTGTGTTGTTCACTGCCATTTACACTCGCACATCATGGAGTATAGAGCAGGACAACAATTATATCAGGAGGCTGAAACTGGATGCTTCTGGAAGCAAAAGTTATACATTTATGACATTATAAAAAATATATGTAAACATTAGCAGATTCTACTGTGAATGCTGTACATGGGTTTTTTTGTTCAACACACTGGCTGTATCCCACCAAGGCAGGGTGACTAAAAAGAAAAATGAAAGTTTTTCTTTTTAAATTTAGTAATTTATATAGGAGGTGTTACTAGCCTCTTGCTCACAGCATTTTAGTTGCCTCTTATGACACGCATGACTTACAGAGGAATATTCTTTTCCATTACCCATGGAGATAAGAGGAAATAAAGAACAAGAACTATTAAGAAATCAGAAGAAAACTCAGATAGGTATGTATCTATATGCATGTACATGGAAGTACAGTATGACTTAAGTGTAAATAAAAGTAGCAAGATATACCTGGTGTCCCACATGTTTATGACAGAAAAAAAAAAAAGACACCAGCAATCCTACCATCACATAAAATAATTACAGATTTCCATTTCACACTCACTTGGGAGGAGGGTAGTATCTCCCTGGGTGGTTGCTGTTTACCAACCTACTACCTAGGTTGTACATGGTTCATATAATAAAAATATTTCATATGGGCCTCAATCCATACCTCCTCCAACCCCCTGCTCATTGGTATCTGCAATATGCATATTGTTTCCTCATAACCTCAGGCTGCTTATTGGCATTATAAGACCACATACCTTTGTTTCTGTATGGTACTTGATAAAGTCCAGTTTTGGGGAAAATGTCATAATAAAAATTCACATCAATTATAAGTGGCCACAGTGGTGCCTATGCTAACCTTCCTATGGTGTATAAATATACCTAGCTGGATGAAATTTATTGTAGCCAGCTGGCCCAGTGGCTAATGCGTCGGTCTGGAGTTTTATGAGACTCTGACCGTGGGTTCTATCCTGCCCATGGTATGATTTATCAATTATAAGCCTATTTTTTTTTGAGAAACTATTCCCCACCCCTATGTACTGAGTGAAGCCTGTCCCACAAGAAAGTCTGAACAAAGTTCCTCTACAAATTGTGTATTTTTTCTTGAATACAGTAGGGCCCCACTTATACGGCAGGTTAGGTTCCAGGCTACCGCCGTAAAGCGGAAACCGCCATAAAGTGGAACACTTTTTTTTCCACTTATAAATGCATACAAACACTAGATAACAAGTTTACACTAACATATATTAAGTTAGCAATGGAACCAGGCATCAAAAAACAATAAAAAAGTACAATACACACATAGTGCACTCATTACTTACCTTAAAATATTTATAGTCTTAATCTAGGGTGAGACAAGTAGTATTTATTGTAAGAAATCAAGTGTGGTATGTATAATAGTCAGCCAGGCTACCATACCAGGCCACATAATATTCTATTACATTTAAGCATCCAAGAGCGATAAAATGCATATACAGTTTACTCATTACTTACCTTAAAATATTTGTAGTCTTAATCTAGGGTGAGACGAGTAGTATTTATTGTAAGAAATCAAGTGTGGTAAGTATGGTAGTCAGCCGGGCTACCATACCAGGTCAACCCACCCACACATCCCAGAGCGATAAAATGTAAATACAGTTCACTCATTACTTCCCTTAAAATATTTGCAGTCTTAATGTAGGGTCAGGAGTAAGTAAATGAGATAAAACGAATAAATGAGAGAGAGAAAGAATGA
This sequence comes from Cherax quadricarinatus, assembly GCF_038502225.1. Classification (NCBI taxonomy): domain Eukaryota; kingdom Metazoa; phylum Arthropoda; class Malacostraca; order Decapoda; family Parastacidae; genus Cherax; species Cherax quadricarinatus. The sequence continues at coordinate 23,382,790 of NC_091300.1, read as the reverse complement.
GTGCATGAGAGGGGACAGGCGCAGAGTTATGTAAACAAACCAGGCGAAGGTAAGTTTTGTAAACAAAAAAATTGTACACATCTGGTTTGTGTACAAGTTACATTGTGTACAAGTTGTCTCTACATTGATACAGTAGAATAAATAAAGAAGAACACTCCCAGTCTCATGTAACATCATTTTGAGAAGAAATGACGCTCTGAGTGAAGGCAATGGAAATAAGTTACTCTGACTTTTTTGGGTTATCCTAGGTTCTCTACACATATGCTGTTATGTATGATAATCTATGTAACTATTTGTGTATACCTGAATAAACTTACATACATACGAAAGGAATAATTTTCTACAGTTACCCCCAGTAACACATTTTCTCTTATGTTAGATTAGAGAAAATGTTATTCTTGGCATCACTTGTACAAGTTATCTGGCTAGCACATCTCATATTTATATTTATTTATTCTATTGTGGGGTGTATTTATCATCTTATTAGGTTATGTATCGTGTTTATTATATAATTTTGAAAAAAATATCATGGATGGATTAATGAAAATGTGTATATTAACGTAATATACGACATTTAATGAGACTCAGTGATTATTATTATTATTATTTCTAATATGGCGTCACTTGTGCAAGTCGTCTGCTACCACATCTCACGTTTATGTTTATTTATTCAACTGTGGGGTGTATTTATCATATTTATATGTTATGCATCGTGTTTATTATATAATTTTGAAAAAATATCATAGATGGATTAATGAAAATGTGTATATTAACGTAATATACGACATTTAAATGAGACTCGATGATTATTATTATCATTACTAATATGACGTCTGGAGACATGAGACACACTTACTGATTTTAATGTGTACCTGCATGCCAGCACAGTATGTAAGTTTATTTAGGTACAGGTATACATAAGTATAATTATCAGAGTATATATAAAATATGAAATAACTTTTAAAAACACTTGAAATTTTGGAGTTTCCAGACAAAATGGAGACTTAATGCTTACGGATCTCACAGAGAATGTAAACAAACCGGGTGGGGCGCGGTGACCGTATTAGAAAGTCAGGTGGGGGGAGCCATATAGCGAGTTTTGGTCATAATTTGAAATGACCGTATTAGCGGAACGCTGTAAAATGAAACGTCGTAAAGCGGGACCCTACTGTACACAGTGTTAAGTTTCTATGTAACGAGTTGTTACAATATCATCCAGACACAAAGCAGAGCAAAACAAAAAGAAATGCACAGTCAAACGAGTTATTACAATATCATCCAGACACAAAGAGCAAAACAAAAAGAAATGCACAGTCAAACGAGTTATTACAATATCATCCAGACACAAAGCAGAGCAAAACAAAAAGAAATGCACAGTCAAACTAAGATAATCAAATGGATTATAATTAATGGTGAGAAGAATGCTGTATACAGTACTGCTTGTTTTCTCCTAAAGAATATTTATATTTATTCCTCTTAAATTATATTTTGTGATACTCACCTTAATTCTGGAGTAAAATTAAACAAATCTAACTGGTGAAGATGCTGCTTTCCCCGTCCCTGAATTGGGACAGTAGTAGGTGCACCTAATGGAGAAGAATGATCTTGACTAAATGGAGCAATAACATCCTTTAATTCCAGTTCTGTAGTTGTCAGTGCCTGTTGAAGATATGTTTTAGTGTGTAATGAATATTAAATAAACTAAGAAATGGAAATGACAAACAGCAAAGTAATGGAAACATAGAAATTATGTAAATAAAAAAACAAGACCTCTTCTAGGGCTCCTTGATGTGGTGAAGAGGCTCTTGGTCTAAGAAATTAGACCCTTTGGTCTTCTTCCTCAGACCGAACCTAATTACCCCCCAATCCTCCCTTCCTTATCCCATCCTCCCCATCCCCCCTTTTTTCCCTTTCCTTCCCCCTTCCCAACCCTCCCCTTTCCCCATTCCGTTTGTAGCCTCTGGGGTTGTCCCCTCTGGCATTACAGTTTCTAGGTAGGGGGAAGTGTGCCAGGGTTCATCCCACTCCGTGAGGGTCCTCGGGTGTGGTGTAGTTTTCCATGGAATCTGGATTATCTGGAAGCATCCTGGTCCCTTCCCAGATTTCTGAGAGGTGGGTGAGGTGTCCTGCAGGTGACGGGTGTATCTCCAGAAGCTGCCTCTTGGTTCTGGGAGGTGGCAGCCAAAGGAGGTATGCTTTGTGGTAGGTTTCTGACCGCCCTCTCTTTTGTCCACCGAGGTGGCTCAGTAGATGTGAGGTTGCTATTCTGGAGTGCTGGTTTACTAGCATGAAGGGTAGGGTATGGCATGGGGTCCACGCTGCATCTGCACTGCTCACAGTCTTGAGGTTCTCTTGAATGAGAGGGGAAACTTACAGCCCTTTCATGCCTTCTAGTGACTGCCCCTCTGTGGACCCCAGTGGAAATAACTCACTTTGACTTTTTTGGGTTATCCTAGGTTCTCTACACATATGCTGCTATGTATGATAATCTATGTAGTCATTTTGTACACAAAAAGAATGAGGTAAATATGAGTTTATGTGATGACCTGACTGAATGACTTGACTGAATGACCTGACTGACTGAATGACCTGACTGACTGAATGACCTGATTGATTGAATGACTTGACTGACTGAATGACTTACTGACTGACTTGACTGACTTACTGAATGACTTAAAGTTCGACTTTTTCACTGAAGAGGACCCTGAAATGGTGTCTAGAGCAGCTGATGCTTTACTCTCAATTGTATAATGTACTGTAGGGTAAAATAGAACAGAAATCCCTTACAGAACATATGCACACTCCAGTACAACCATCGACTTTAGCACCAGTACCTCTACCATCCACATCAGCCCAGTAGGGTCACAACATAAGTCTCCACCCTCCACAATCATCCACAAACAACAGCACCCACAATATAGGGTAAGAAATATTATTATTTCTGTTGCATTTGTAATCTTATGCAATAAAAACAACATAATACATCACGACAATGAACTACAATTACATATTCACTTTTATTTTTGTAGGATCTGTTGGTCTAAAAAAAAAGTTGTTTGACTTTTTGGGGGCTCCCAGGAACATAACCCTATTTTCCCCATAAGTTCTTTAGTTTGTCTAACATGGTTTTGCCTAATACGGCATTTTCAGGAACGTAACTACTGTATTAACCCCTTGACTGTCGCGGTCGTATATATACGTCATAGGAGATACCGTGTTTGACGTATCTATACGCATAAATTCTAGCGGCTTCAAATCAAGCAGGAGAAAGCTGGTAGGCCCACATGTGAGAGAATGGGTTTCCATGGTCAGTGTGCACCATATAAAAAAAAATCGGGGAGCCAGTGGTGCATTGTGGGAATGCCATTTCAGTCGTCCTTTTTCAGCATGTCTAGCGGTAAGAAATATGTGACTCCCCAGCAAATCTGGGACTCTTCTCTTCCCAAGCGATGCTTTAACACAGATGGAAGTGTCAATGAAGATCAATTTCATGATTTCGAGGAGTTTGAGACCAAAAGCAATGGAGGAGGAGGAGGAGGAAGAAGAGGAGGAGGAGGAGGAAGAAGAGGAGGAGGAGGAAGAAGAGGAGGAAGAAGAGGAGGAAGAAGAGGAGGAAGAAGAGGAGGAAGAAGAGAAAGAAGAGGAGGAAGAAGAAGAAGAAGAATACGTAATAATATGTTCCCTTGAAGCATGAAAAACAGTTCACCCATGACAGTGACAAGATAAGGGGAGATAACATCTGATAAGAGCTGACGTTTGATGAGCATAAATGAGGGTGGGGGAGGGTGCAGCTGATAAGAAAAGATTAGATGACCATCACCCTGCTTTGTTTTTGCTGGTACACAAACATTTCTGTCCGCCAAGCTCCCTGTCTATCCGTCTAGCTCTCTGTCTCAGAGAGAGCCACAAGACTGTGTCATCATCACGTTTACTTACATCTTCAAGCAGAGTATAGCACTTTGTCTGGATTTTTGGGGTTATCCTAGGTAATTTACACTATGTATACTTGTATTTATGAGTACCTGTGAGACAGAGATAGACAGTCAGAGAGAAAGACAGACAGATTGAAAGAGATAAAATGAGGGAGAAAGATAATTAGATAGAATGGAGCGGAAGCAGCATCCGACCCCATTGTTTTGACAGGCGGTAGGGGGAGTGAGTAATGAGACAATATGTCATTTTGACAGCTGCCGACTCCTGACTCAAAACAATTATAAGCCACACACTTGCACACAAGAAAAGCTTGATGAATGAAGATAATAGCAGTTATATGAAAGTATGTAGTGACTATATATGTGTATATATATTACAGAAACCAGAAGGAAGAATGGAAGGCAGGAATGAAGGAAGGATGAGATGAAAGGAAGGAAAAAAGTAACGAAAGATGAAGGAATGTAGGAAGGAAGGTAGAAAAGGAATGCAGGAAAGGAATGCAGGAAGGAATGATGACACAACCATTTACCTAGGATAACTACATAACACAACTGCCTGCTAATACTTTGAAGAAAACTGCTCAGACGAGGTGTTTTGTCTTTGCACATAAAAAAAAAGCTTCCACAAAAATGCACACACACTGGTTTTATGTGTGAGGAATGTAAAACACCATTGTGTATGACACCATGTTTCAAAGAGTTACACAAGCTGCAGAACTTCTAGGAATATGTCCAGTGACTGTATATTGGTATAGTATATATTATAGAACAATAGCAATAAACAATTTTTTTGTATTGTTTGTTTTTGTAAACAGGTTTTGTAAACAATATATTGATAATTATGTTTGTGTGCTTATTGTGTTGTATACAACGAGTGTATATATGTACATTGCACCTTACTTTGGTCTCACAGGCCACATAAGTTATGTGAAAAAATAAAAGTGAAAAAAAAAAAAACAAACCTTCAAATACAAGTAAACCAAAGTATGGCAACCGCTGTTGCCATACGTGGCTCATTTACTGCAAACTTCATGCCTCTATATCTGGGTAAGTACTGATGGGAATTTTTTTTTTTGGACTAAAACAATCAGAAAAATAATCTTAACATTTTCATAAGAAAAAATAATTTTTTTTTTCAAATATTTTGCGACACCAGGAGAACTTCAGGATTGGGCCTTTCGACAGTCAAAGGGTTAAACGACAGTCTACTGCAACTGTATTTGTGTATACCTGAATAAACTTACTTACTAGTCTCTTTTTTTTTTCTTTCCTTCTTTTTTTTTCTTTAAAATAATAAGAAAGAAGTACTATCATCGTGGAGTCTTTGTTCTGCGATAACCCTCCTCCTCCCATGCCACTTTTTGTTACCGCATTCTGTTCTGACCCTGCTTCGTTACTGAACCATTCTCCAGACTCTTCCCATACCCCTCTACCTTCTGCTGGTGATACTTTGTCACCTCCTCCAGGTGCTCAGGCTTCACCCATTTCTTCTAGTGCCTCTGCCTCTTGCATGCCTTTAACTATGCGTCCAGCTTCCCCGAATATGGTGCAACAGTTTTCGGATTGCCCACCTACCTCAGGTCGGGCCGCCCGCGGAATTACGCCTAAACGTTCCAGACCATCTGCTGATGACGGTTCTTTGAAGTCTGCTCATTCCACCCAGAAAATGACCTACGCGTTACCCACTTTCTTTATGCACCATTTTTACAAGTATGCAGTAGACTGAATTCTTTTCCCTACAACCGATATCTCCAACTGATTATCTTTCAGACCATAGTATTGGTAAAGCTCTTTTATGACACGTTGGCCAAAATATATCCTCTCACGCTCTTCGAAGCGGTGCGCACATTGCTACAGTTCAGAATGCAGAACAAGTTCATGATCTTACTTCCACTGATAACATTCCTATCACAGTACACAAGTACACTACTCTCAATTCTTGCAGTGGTTTTACCACGTACCATTGTACAGTGTGATTTTCTGTCTTGGAGCAATTAGCCATTCAGGACCTACCAATTCTCGAAATGGATAGATATATCCTGCCTGTTTGAGGGTGGAGGTGCTTTCCTAGTAACATCGCTCACTTAACCTTTGACTGCAGTGAACTCCCGTCCTCTGTTTATATCATGGGCCATTGCCTAGAGGCCCATAAAGTGGTCCCTACTCTCCAACAGTGTCGAAATTGCTGGCACTTTGGACACCTCGATAAATGCATCTAGCAGTCTTTCCCCCAATTGTCTCAATTGCAATGAACCTCATCTTTTTTTTCCCCGCCAATGTCAGGTCTGTGTTAATGAATGAGAAATCTTTTGTCATAACCCTTTCAGGGTCCGTGCCGTAGATCTACGGCTTTATGTTTAGGGTCCAAACCGTAGATCTATGCCATGAGCTCAGCTCACTCTGATAAGCTGTGAGCAGTAAATCTGGGCCTAGATATGAGAGAATACATCTATGTGGTATGTGTGCACCACATAAAACAAATCCTGCAGTACACAGTGCATAATGAGAGAAAAAAAACTGACACCGTAATTTTCGATTAAAACAGTGAATTTGCAGTGTTTTTTTGTATGTTTTTTATAGTTGTATTTGCAATTTCTTGGTCTCATTTGATAGAATGGAAGATATACTACAGAAATAGAGATGATTTTGATTGGTTTTAGTACTGGAAATGGCTTGAAACTGAGCTCAAAGTAGCAGAAATGTTAAATTTTTTCCTATGTTCAAGAGTAAACAAATGACCTCACAAGTCTAATACATGACAGCTGGTGGGTCTAATATACATTCACAAATGTGGTGATATTATTTATACAATTATTACAGTATTGCATAACAGTAAATCTTCTATTTTTTGGTTTGAATAAAAATTCATTATGTGAATAAAAAATCAAAATGGAATTCATTTGTAAAGCCTAAAAACATACCTAATGAACAGAGGAAATGTTAGTTTAGTGCCAGGAATGCCTATATTGTTTATTTTGGACCCTATTTTGAAATTGGAATATTTTGAATTTTGCATTAAATTGGCCAAATTACCAATTTCCGGTCACTTTATTTTGTTGTGGAAACAGTTGACTTGGCAATTTCTTGTGCTCTATCGACAGAATAGAAGTAATACTAGTAAAATAGCTAAGAATTTGGTTGACTGGAATACTGTAATTGCCCTAAAATGGGAGTCAAATTCGGCAAAATCGCTGATGCATAAATATCGCCGACACATCAAAATTCGCGAGAGCATAATTTCATAAATTTTTCATCAAATTTCGTACTTTCTGTTTTATTACCTTCAGAAAAAGATTCTCTACCATTTCATAAGAAAAAATAAAAAAATTATTTCTTGAAAATTCTTGGACACTGGTGCACACTTTGAAATTTGGCCTCTGGACCCTGAAAGGGTTAAGGAGAGCGAAGGCTTTACTTTTGCAATGGCTGTCTCTTGGCTCTGCCTTCAGGGGAATCTTCCTCATGTTCCTTATTCTCAAGTAGCTAGGAGACCTCCAACCTTGGCGGTCCACCCACCTACCAACTCCTCCGGTGTCGTTTCTGCCAGGGTCATCCCCATCTCTAATTCTTTTGCGGTTTTACCCTCTGAAACCCCCACCTCCTTACCTATTCCTACCTCTACTTCTTCTAGCCTACTAGTTTCTCAGTCTGCAAGGCCTCCCATGCCTCCATCTTCTTCATGCCTATCACCTGTGAAGTTTAACCCCTTCAGGGTCCAAGGCCCAAATCTGAAGTGGTGCCCCAGTGTCCAAGAATTTAACAAAAAAAAATTTGTTATTTTTTCTTATGAAATGGTAAAGAATCTTTTTGTGAAGGTAATAAAACAAAAAGTACAAAATTTGATGGAAAATTGACGAAATTATGCTCTCGCGAATTTTGATGTGTCAGCGATATTTATGAATCGGCGATTTTGCCGACTTTGACTCCCATTTTAGGCCAATTACATTATTCCAGTCAACCAAATTCTTAGCTATTTCACTAGTATTACTTCTATTCTATCGATTGAGCACAAGAAATCGCCAAGTCAACTGTGTCAACTACAAATTAAAGTGACCGAAAATTGTTAATTTGGCCAATTTAACACAACGTTCAAAATATTCCAATTTCAAAATAGGGTCCAGAATAAACAATGTAGGTATTCCTGGAACTAAACTAACATTTCCTCTGTTCATTAGTTACGTTTTGAGGCTTTACAAATAAATTCCATTTTGATTTTTTATTCACATAATGAATTTTTATTCACACCAAAAAATAGAAGATTTACTGTTATGCAATACTGTAATAATTGTATAAATATCATGACCATATTTGTGAATGCATATTAGACCCACCAGCTGGCGTGTATTAGATGTGTGAGGTCGTTTGTTTACTCTTGAATATCGGCAAAAATTTAACATTTCTGCTACTTTGAGCTCAGTTTTAAGCCTTTTCCAGTGCTAAAACCAATCAAAATCATCTCTATTTCTGTAATATGTCTTCCATTCTACCAAATGAGACCAACAAATCGCAAATACAACTATAAAAAACATAAGAAAAACACTGCAAAGTCGCTGTTTTAATCGAAAAATCATGATTTCAGTTTTTTTTCTCTCATTATATACAGTGTGCTGCAGGATCTGTTTTATGTGGTGCACACATACAACATAGATGTATTCTCTCATATCTAGGCCCAAATGTACCACTCACAGTTTATCAGAGTGAGCCGAGCTCATGACGTAGATCTACGGTTTGGACCCTGAATGTAAAGTCGTAGATCTATGGGACGGACCCTGAAAGGGTTAACCCTTTGACTGTCGCAGGCCCCTTTCTGAAACTGTCATTCTATGTCGCAAAATATTTGAAAAAAAAAAAAAAATTCTTATTACCTGGAGTTTACCTGGAGAGAGTTCCAGGGGTCAACGCCCCTGCGGCCCAGTCTGTGACCAGGCCTCCTGGTGGATCAGAGCCTGATCAACCAGGCTGTTGCTGCTGGCTGCACGCAAACTAACGTACGAGCCACAGCCCGGCTGATCAGGAACTGACTTTAGGTGCTTGTCCAGTGCCAGCTTGAAGACTGGCAGGGGTCTGTTGGTAATCCCCCTTATGTGTGCTGGGAGGCAGTTGAACAGTCTTGGGACCCTGACACTTATTGTATGGTCTCTTAACGTGCTAGTGACACCCCTGCTTTTCATTGGGGGGATGGTGCATCGTCTGCCAAGTCTTTTGCTTTCGTAGTGAGTGATTTTCGTGTGCAAGTTCGGTACTAGTCCCTCTAGGATTTTCCAGGTGTATATAATCATGTATCTCTCCCTCCTGCGTTCCAGGGAATACGGGTTTAGGAACCTCAAGCGCTCCCAGTAATTGAGGTGTTTTATCTCCATTATGCGCGCCGTGTAAGTTCTCTGTACATTTTCCAGGTCGGCAATTTCACCTGCCTTGAAAGGTGCTGTTAGTGTGCAGCAATATTCCAGCCTAGATAGAACAAGTGACCTGAAGAGTGTCATCATGGGCTTGGCCTCCCTAGTTTTGAAGGTTCTCATTATCCATCCTGTCATTTTTCTAGCAGATGCGATTGATACAATGTTATGGTCCTTGAAGGTGAGATCCTCCGACATGATCACTCCCAGGTCTTTGACGTTGGTGTTTCGCTCTATTTTGTGGCCAGAATTTGTTTTGTACTCTGATGAAGATTTAATTTCCTCATGTTTACCATATCTGAGTAATTGAAATTTCTCATCGTTGAACTTCATATTGTTTTCTGCAGCCCACTGAAAGATTTGGTTGATGTCCGCCTGGAGCTTTGCAGTGTCTGCAATGGAAGACACTGTCATGCAGATTCGGGTGTCATCTGCAAAGGAAGACACGGTGCTGTGGCTGACATCCTTGTCTATGTCAGATATGAGGATGAGGAACAAGATGGGAGCGAGTACTGTGCCTTGTGGAACAGAGCTTTTCACCGTAGCTGCCTCGGACTTTACTCTGTTGACGACTACTCTCTGTGTTCTGTTAGTGAGGAAATTATAGATCCATCGACCGACTTTTCCTGTTATTCCTTTAGCACGCATTTTGTGCGCTCTTACGCCATGGTCACACTTGTCGAAGGCTTTTGCAAAGTCTGTATATATTACATCTGCATTCTTTTTGTCTTCTAGTGCATTTAGGACCTTGTCGTAGTGATCCAATAGTTGAGACAGACAGGAGCAACCTGTTCTAAACCCATGTTGCCCTGGGTTGTGTAACTGATGGGTTTCTAGATGGGTGGTGATCTTGCTTCTTAGGACCCTTTCAAAGATTTTTATGATATGGGATATTAGTGCTATTGGTCTGTAGTTCTTTGCTGTTGCTTTACTGCCCCCTTTGTGGATTGGGGCTATGTCTGTTGTTTTTAGTAACTGTGGGACGACCCCCGTGTCCATGCTCCCTCTCCATAGGATGGAAAAGGCTCGTTATAGGGGCTTCTTGCAGTTCTTGATGAACACAGAGTTCCATGAGTCTGGCCCTGGGGCAGAGTGCATGGGCATGTCATTTATCGCCTGTTCGAAGTCATTTGGCGTCAGGATAACATCGGATAGGCTTGTGTTAATCAAATTTTGTGGCTCTCTCATAAAAAATTCATTTTGATCTTCGACTCTCAGTCTGGTTAGCGGCTTGCTAAAAACTGAGTCATATTGGGACTTGAGTAGCTCACTCATTTCCTTGCTGTCATCTGTGTAGGACCCATCTTGTTTAAGTAGGGGCCCAATACTGGACGTTGTTCTCGATTTTGATTTGGCATAGGAGAAGAAATACTTTGGGTTTCTTTCGATTTCATTTATGGCCTTTAGTTCTTCCCGCGATTCCTGACTCCTAAAGGATTCTTTTAGCTTAAGTTCGATGCTTGCTATTTCTCTGACCAGTGTCTCCCTACGCATTTCAGATATATTGACCTCTTTTAGCCGCTCTGTTATTCTTTTCCGTCGCCTGTAAAGGGAGCGCCTGTCTCTTTCTATTTTACATCTACTCCTCCTTTTTCTTAGAGGAATAAGCCTTGTGCATACATCGAGTGCCACCGAGTTAATCTGTTCTAGGCATAAGTTGGGGTCTGTGTTGCTTAGTATATCTTCCCAGCTTATATCGGTTAGGACTTGGTTTACTTGGTCCCTCTTTATGTTTTTGTTATTGAAGTTGAATTTGGTGAATGCTGCCTCGTGACTAATCTCATTTTGCCGGTCTGGGGCTCCGCGCATACATGTCCGAACCTCAATTATGTTGTGATCTCAGTATATTGTTTTTGATATGGTGACATTTCTTATCAGATCATCATTGTTAGTGAAGATGAGGTCTAGTGTATTCTCCAGTCTAGTAGGCTCTATTATTTGCTGGTTTAAATTGAATTTTGTGCAGAGATTTAAAAGCTCGTGTGAGTGTGAGTTTTCATCAGAGCTGCCTCCTGGTGTTATTACTGCAACAATATTATTTGCTATATTCCTCCATTTTAGGTGCCTTAAGTTGAAATCCCCCAGGAGCAAGATGTTGGGTGCAGGAGCTGGAAGATTTTCCAGACAGTGGTCAATTTTTAACAGCTGTTCCTGGAATTGCTGGGATGTTGCATCCGGAGGCTTGTAGACTACCACAATGACTATGTTTTGGTTCTCGACCTTTACTGCTAAAACTTCCACTACATCATTTGAGGCATTTAGCAGTTCTGTGCAAACAAGTGACTCTGCAATGTACAGGCCAACCCCCCCCTTTTGCCTGTTCACTCTGTCACATCTGTATAGGTTGTAACCTGGGATCCATATTTCGTTGTCCAAGTGATCCTTTATGTGGGTCTCAGTGAAAGCCGCGAACATTGCCTTTGCCTCTGCAAGCAGTCCACGGATGAAAGGTATTTTGTTGTTTGTTGCTGGCTTTAGACCCTGTATATTTGCAAAGAAGAATGTTATCGGACTGGTGGTATTGTTGGTATTGGGGGGATTTTTTTCCGGCATTAGTATCTGTATCTGTTGGTTTGGAGTGGAGGCCATCGACTGTGGTTCCACTCCAGGAATGACTGGATTTGGTGTACGATTTCTGCCATTTCCTGCCAGTTTTTTTTCCTTCCTGGCACTAAAAAACCTCTCCCTCTTGAGTGGCTGTGGCTACCCAGGTTTTCCCATGGCCTGGATGTTTTGTATCTTTTTGTCCCCTTTAGATGGTATGCCTGGCAATTTAAGTTATAGCACAGTCTTTCCTGTACTGAAGAGGTACACAGTTCAGGGTGAAAAAGCTTACAGGAAGGGAGTTTGCATTTTCCTGTTGTCATATGGGCATGGCATTTTCTAGGGTGGTCATAGTTGCACGTCCCATCTGTTTTTCCAGATTTCCCATGCCAGCAGATACCGAGTGCATAGTATGTGCACAGGCTTGGTTTCCGTTTGCCTTGGGTTTCTGTGACTGTATTCCCTGTTGGTGCATGTTTCCCTGTCTTACTTCTATCCTCCCTAGCACCAACAATGGAGCTCCCACCAGTTGTTTTTGGTAATATATCCTCACTATTGCTAGTGGAGTCCTCTTGTTTACTATTTCCTGCAGTATTTCTAGTTTGCAATATTGGTTTTATCTTATCTTTGACTACACTTGTTTCCCTACTATGGCTCCTGTCCCCTATGAGGTCATTTATATGTATTCCTTCCTGCGTATAATTCCCGACTACCTGGACAAAATCTCCAGCTTCACCATTACTGTCTCCCAGGACAGCATCTCCAGCTTCACCATTACTGTCTCCCAGGACAGCATCTCCAGCTTCACCATTACTGTCTCCCAGGACAGCACCTCCAGCTTCACCATTACTGTCTCCCAGGACAGCACTATCAGCCCCACATTTACTGACTACCAGGACTTCATCTCCAGCCTTACAGTTTCTGACTACATGGCCAGTATCAAGGGCAGTACCATTCAGCCCAGACTTTTTATGTTCCCATCTGTTGTGGAAAGCTTCCAGGTTTTCTATGAAAGCAGCTTTGATGTTGACCTCTTTTAATACCCTTGTGATTTTAGTCCACAGATTTATCTCATTTGGGCATACCCAAAAACACTTCCCTGTTTTAATACTGCTTGTAGCTAGTTCTTGGATATCTGCACAAGGGGCATGACACCAATTTCCACAAAAATGACAATTTATGCATGTGGAAGCCCGTTTGTTTGACTGACCACAGACTACACAGAGCTTCATAATGATTTGAATGGTTGATTTACTGCAATTCTACTAGCAACCTCTTGAATATTCTATTAATAACCTCCTTATGAAGCTCTAGCTATTTGTATTTCTGTTTCTAACTGTTTTTGTATATTGGACAGCTTACCGTGCACGTTCCTGATATATATTTAATGTTTGTGTTTATAAGGGCGCCTACAACCCCATCCGTTTACAGTCTGCTTTATTGTCCAACGAAACCGTTTGAGACCAGTCAAGGGTTCGGACCAGTCAAGGGTTCGGACCAGTCGATCTGATCTGATCAGTGGGTCACTTATTTAAACCATAGTGGTCGGTGATTTGAGCTAACACATGAAGGATCTACTGGAAATTATCTACCCGAGTAATATGTGATTTGATTGATACAAAAGTATAACTTGCGTGTTGAAGAGCCGGTGACTGCTGGCAACTCCTACAATGACGAACGGTCGACCTCAACCCTTGTTTATCAATCGCTGTATCTAGCTTTTCTATTTTTTTTCTGTCTCCACCACAATAAATGCTATA